>NW_025549302.1:0-15421 GCF_905237065.1 Salmo salar | reverse complement strand
CTGTATTAAAGGCTGGCTGGTCCTCAGTTATAATACTCACTACTGCATCCTGTATTAAAGACTGGCTGGTCCTCAGTTATAATACTCACTACTGCATCCTGTATTAAAGGCTGGTCCTCAGTTATAATACTCACTACTGCATCCTGTATTAAAGGCTGGCTGGTCCTCAGTTATAATACTCACTACTGCATCCTATATTAAAGGCTGGTCCTCAGTTATAATACTCACCACTGCATCCTGAATTAAAGGTAGGTCCTCAGTTATAATACTCACTACTGCATCCTGTATTAAAGGCTGGTCCTCAGTTAAAATACTCACTACTGCATCCTGTATTACAGGTTGGCTAGTCTTCAGTTATAATACTCACCACTACATCCTGTATTAAAGGCTGGTCCTCAGTTATAATACTCACTACTGCATCCTGTATTAAAGGCTGGCTGGTCCTCAGTTATAATACTCACTACTACATCCTGTATTAAAGACTGGTCCTCAGTTATAATACTCACCAATGCATCCTGTATTAAAGGCTGGTCCTCAGTTATAATACTCACTACTGCATCCTGTATTAAAGGATGGCTGGTCCTCAGTTATAATACTCACTACTGCATCCTGTATTAAAGGCTGGTCCTCAGTTATAATACTCACTACTGCATCCTGTATTAAAGGCTGGCTGGTCCTCAGTTATAATACTCACTACTGCATCCTGTATTAAAGACTGGCTGGTCCTCAGTTATAATACTCACTACTGCATCCTGTATTAAAGGTTGGTCCTCAGTTATAATACTCACTACTACATCCTGTATTAAAGGCTGGTCCTCAGTTATAATACTCACTACTGCATCCTGTATTAAAGGCTTGTCCTCAGTTATAGTACTCACTACTGCATCCTGTATTAAAGGCTGGCTGGTCCTCAGTTATAATACTCACTACTGCATCCTGTATTAAAGACTGGCTGGTCCTCAGTTATAATACTACTGCATCCTGTATTAAAGACTGGCTGGTCCTCAGTTATAATACTCACTACTGCATCCTGTATTAAAGGCTGGTCCTCAGTTATAATACTCACTACTGCATCCTGTATTAAAGGCTGGCTGGTCCTCAGTTATAATACTCACTACTGCATCCTGTATTAAAGACTGGCTGGTCCTCAGTTATAATACTCACTACTGCATCCTGTATTAAAGGTTGGTCCTCAGTTATAATACTCACTACTGCATCCTGTATTAAAGGCTGGCTGGTCCTCAGTTATAATACTCACTACTGCATCCTGTATTAAAGACTGGCTGGTCCTCAGTTATAATACTCACTACTGCATCCTGTATTAAAGGTTGGCTGGTCCTCAGTTATAATACTCACTACTGCATCCTGTATTAAAGGCTGGCTGGTCCTCAGATATAATACTCACTACTGCATCCTGTATTAAAGACTGGCTGGTCCTCAGTTATAATACTCACTACTGCATCCTGTATTAAAGGTTGGCTGGTCCTCAGTTATAATACTCACCACTATATCCTGTATTAAAGGCTGGCTGGTCCTCAGATATAATACTCACTACTGCATCCTGTATTAAAGACTGGCTGGTCCTCAGTTATAATACTCACTACTGCATCCTGTATTAAAGGCTGCTTGGTCCTCAGTTATAATACTCACTACTGCATCCTGTATTAAAGACTGGCTGGTCCTCAGTTATAATACTCACTACTGCATCCTGTATTAAAGGCTGGTCCTCAGTTATAATACTCACTACTGCATCCTGTATTAAAGGCTGGCTGGTCCTCAGTTATAATACTCACTACTGCATCCTGTATTAAAGACTGGCTGGTCCTCAGTTATAATACTCACTACTGCATCCTGTATTAAAGGTTGGCTGGTCCTCAGTTATAATACTCACTACTGCATCCTGTATTAAAGGCTGGTCCTCAGTTATAATACTCACTACTACATCCTGTATTAAAGGCTGGTCCTCAGTTATAATACTCACCACTACATCCTGTATTAAAGGCTGGTCCTCAGTTATAATACTCACCACTACATCCTGTATTAAAGGCTGGTCCTCAGTTATAATACTCACCACTACATCCTGTATTAAAGGCTGGTCCTCAGTTATAATACTCACTACTACATCCTGTATTAAAGACTGGCTGGTCCTCAGTTATAATACTCACTACTGCATCCTGTATTAAAGGCTGGTCCTCAGTTATAATACTCACTACTACATCCTGTATTAAAGGCTGGTCCTCAGTTATAATACTCACCACTACATCCTGTATTAAAGGCTGGTCCTCAGTTATAATACTCACCACTACATCCTGTATTAAAGGCTGGTCCTCAGTTATAATACTCACCACTACATCCTGTATTAAAGGCTGGTCCTCAGATATAATACTCACTACTACATCCTGTATTAAAGGCTGGTCCTCAGTTATAATACTCACTACTACATCCTGTATTAAAGGCTGGTCCTCAGTTATAATACTCACTACTACATCCTGTATTAAAGGCTGGTCCTCAGTTATAATACTTACTACTGCATCCTGTATTAAAGGCTGGTCGTCAGTTATAGTACTCACTACTGCATCCTGTATTAAAGGCTGGCTGGTCCTCAGTTATAATACTCACTACTGCATCCTGTATTAAAGACTGGCTGGTCCTCAGTTATAATACTCACTACTGCATCCTGTATTAAAGGCTGGTCCTCAGTTATAATACTCACTACTGCATCCTGTATTAAAGGCTGGCTGGTCCTCAGTTATAATACTCACTACTGCATCCTATATTAAAGGCTGGTCCTCAGTTATAATACTCACCACTGCATCCTGAATTAAAGGTAGGTCCTCAGTTATAATACTCACTACTGCATCCTGTATTAAAGGCTGGTCCTCAGTTAAAATACTCACTACTGCATCCTGTATTACAGGTTGGCTAGTCTTCAGTTATAATACTCACCACTACATCCTGTATTAAAGGCTGGTCCTCAGTTATAATACTCACTACTGCATCCTGTATTAAAGGCTGGCTGGTCCTCAGTTATAATACTCACTACTACATCCTGTATTAAAGACTGGTCCTCAGTTATAATACTCACCAATGCATCCTGTATTAAAGGCTGGTCCTCAGTTATAATACTCACTACTGCATCCTGTATTAAAGGATGGCTGGTCCTCAGTTATAATACTCACTACTGCATCCTGTATTAAAGGCTGGTCCTCAGTTATGATACTCACTACTACATCCTGTATTAAAGACTGGCTGGTCCTCAGTTATAATACTCACTACTGCATCCTGTATTAAAGGCTGGTCCTCTGTTATAATACTCACCACTACATCCTGTATTAAAGGCTGGTCCTCAGTTATAATACTCACCACTACATCCTGTATTAAAGGCTGGTCCTCAGTTATAATACTCACCACTACATCCTGTATTAAAGGCTGGTCCTCAGTTATAATACTCACCACTACATCCTGTATTAAAGGCTGGTCCTCAGTTATAATACTCACCACTGCATCCTGTATTAAAGGCTGGTCCTCAGTTATAATACTCACCACTGCATTAAAGGCTGGTCCTCAGTTATAATACTCACTACTGCATCCTGTATTAAATGTTGGCTGGTCCTCAGTTATAATACTCACCACTACATCCTGTATTAAAGGCTGGTCCTCAGTTATAATACTCACCACTACATACTGTATTAAAGGCTGGTCCTCAGTTATAATACTCACCACTACATCCTGTATTAAAGGCTGGTCCTCAGTTATAATACTCACTACTGCATCCTGTATTAAAGGCTGGTCCTCAGTTATAATACTCACCACTACATCCTGTATTAAAGGCTGGTCCTCAGTT
The DNA here is from genome assembly GCF_905237065.1 of Salmo salar. NCBI lineage: Eukaryota > Metazoa > Chordata > Actinopteri > Salmoniformes > Salmonidae > Salmo > Salmo salar. The sequence goes on along the minus strand of NW_025549302.1, from coordinate 11,577 downwards.
ATAATACTCACCACTACATCCTGTATTAAAGGCTGGTCCTCAGTTATAATACTAACCACTACATCCTGTATTAAAGGCTGGTCCTCAGATATAATACTCACTACTACATCCTGTATTAAAGGCTGGTCCTCAGTTATAATACTCACCACTACATCCTGTATTAAAGGCTGGTCCTCAGTTATAATACTCACTACTACATCCTGTATTAAAGGCTGGTCCTCAGTTATAATACTCACTACTGCATCCTGTATTAAAGGCTGGTCCTCAGTTATAATACTCACCACTACATCCTGTATTAAAGGCTGGTCCTCAGTTATAATACTCACCACTGCATCCTGTATTAAAGCCTGGTCCTCAGTTATAATACTCACTACTACATCCTGTATTAAAGGCTGGTCCTCAGTTATAATACTCACCACTACATCCTGTATTAAAGGCTGGTCCTCAGTTATAATACTCACTACTGCATCCTGTATTAAAAGAAGGTCCTCAGTTATAATACTTACAACTGCATCCTGTATTAAAGGCTGGTCCTCAGTTATAATACTCACCACTACATCCTGTATTAAAGGCTGGTCCTCAGTTATAATACTCACTACTGCATCCTGTATTAAAGGCTGGTCCTCAGTTATAATACTCACTACTGCATCCTGTATTAAATGTTGGCTGGTCCTCAGTTATAATACTCACCACTACATCCTGTATTAAAGGCTGGTCCTCAGTTATAATACTCACCACTACATCCTGTATTAAAGGATGGTCCTCAGTTATAATACTCACCACTACATCCTGTATTAAAGGCTGGTCCTCAGTTATAATACTCACTACTGCATCCTGTATTAAAGGCTGGTCCTCAGTTATAATACTCACTACTGCATCCTGTATTAAAGGTTGGCTGGTCCTCAGTTATAATACTCACAACTACATCCTGTATTAAAGGCTGGTCCTCAGTTATAATACTCACTACTGCATCCTGTATTAAAGGCTGGCTGGTCCTCAGTTATAATACTCACTACTACATCCTGTATTAAAGGCTGGTCGTCAGTTATAGTACTCACTACTGCATCCTGTATTAAAGGCTGGCTGGTCCTCAGTTATAATACTCACTACTGCATCCTGTATTAAAGACTGGCTGGTCCTCAGTTATAATACTCACTACTGCATCCTGTATTAAAGGCTGGTCCTCAGTTATAATACTCACTACTGCATCCTGTATTAAAGGCTGGCTGGTCCTCAGTTATAATACTCACTACTGCATCCTGTATTAAAGGCTGGTCCTCAGTTATAATACTCACCACTGCATCCTGTATTAAAGGTTGGCTAGTCTTCAGTTATAATACTCACCACTACATCCTGTATTAAAGGCTGGTCCTCAGTTATAATACTCACTACTGCATCCTGTATTAAAGGCTGGCTGGTCCTCAGTTATAATACTCACTACTACATCCTGTATTAAAGACTGGTCCTCAGTTATAATACTCACCAATGCATCCTGTATTAAAGGCTGGTCCTCAGTTATAATACTCACTACTGCATCCTGTATTAAAGGCTGGCTGGTCCTCAGTTATAATACTCACTACTGCATCCTGTATTAAAGGCTGGTCCTCAGTTATGATACTCACTACTACATCCTGTATTAAAGACTGGCTGGTCCTCAGTTATAATACTCACTACTGCATCCTGTATTAAAGGCTGGTCCTCTGTTATAATACTCACCACTACATCCTGTATTAAAGGCTGGTCCTCAGTTATAATACTCACCACTACATCCTGTATTAAAGGCTGGTCCTCAGTTATAATACTCACCACTACATCCTGTATTAAAGGCTGGTCCTCAGTTATAATACTCACCACTACATCCTGTATTAAAGGCTGGTCCTCAGTTATAATACTCACCACTGCATCCTGTATTAAAGGCTGGTCCTCAGTTATAATACTCACCACTGCATTAAAGGCTGGTCCTCAGTTATAATACTCACTACTGCATCCTGTATTAAATGTTGGCTGGTCCTCAGTTATAATACTCACCACTACATCCTGTATTAAAGGCTGGTCCTCAGTTATAATACTCACCACTACATACTGTATTAAAGGCTGGTCCTCAGTTATAATACTCACCACTACATCCTGTATTAAAGGCTGGTCCTCAGTTATAATACTCACTACTGCATCCTGTATTAAAGGCTGGTCCTCAGTTATAATACTCACCACTACATCCTGTATTAAAGGCTGGTCCTCAGTTATAATACTCACCACTACATCCTGTATTAAAGGGTGGTCCTCAGTTATAATACTAACCACTACATCCTGTATTAAAGGCTGGTCCTCAGATATAATACTCACTACTACATCCTGTATTAAAGGCTGGTCCTCAGTTATAATACTCACCACTACATCCTGTATTAAAGGCTGGTCCTCAGTTATAATACTCACTACTACATCCTGTATTAAAGGCTGGTCCTCAGTTATAATACTCACTACTGCATCCTGTATTAAAGGCTGGTCCTCAGTTATAATACTCACCACTACATCCTGTATTAAAGGCTGGTCCTCAGTTATAATACTCACCACTGCATCCTGTATTAAAGCCTGGTCCTCAGTTATAATACTCACTACTACATCCTGTATTAAAGGCTGGTCCTCAGTTATAATACTCACCACTACATCCTGTATTAAAGGCTGGTCCTCAGTTATAATACTCACTACTGCATCCTGTATTAAAAGAAGGTCCTCAGTTATAATACTTACAACTGCATCCTGTATTAAAGGCTGGTCCTCAGTTATAATACTCACCACTACATCCTGTATTAAAGGCTGGTCCTCAGTTATAATACTCACTACTGCATCCTGTATTAAAGGCTGGTCCTCAGTTATAATACTCACTACTGCATCCTGTATTAAATGTTGGCTGGTCCTCAGTTATAATACTCACCACTACATCCTGTATTAAAGGCTGGTCCTCAGTTATAATACTCACCACTACATCCTGTATTAAAGGCTGGTCCTCAGTTATAATACTCACCACTACATCCTGTATTAAAGGCTGGTCCTCAGTTATAATACTCACTACTGCATCCTGTATTAAAGGCTGGTCCTCAGTTATAATACTCACTACTGCATCCTGTATTAAAGGTTGGCTGGTCCTCAGTTATAATACTCACAACTACATCCTGTATTAATGGCTGGTCCTCAGTTATAATACTCACTACTGCATCCTGTATTAAAGGCTGGCTGGTCCTCAGTTATAATACTCACTACTACATCCTGTATTAAAGACTGGTCCTCAGTTATAATACTCAACACTGCATCCTGTATTAAAGGATGGTCCTCAGTTATAATACTCACTACTGCATCCTGTATTAAAAGCTGGCTGGTCCTCAGTTATAATACTCACTACTGCATCCTGTATTAAAGGCTGGTCCTCAGTTATAATACTCACTACTACATCCTGTATTAAAGACTGGCTGGTCCTCAGTTATAATACTCACTACTGCATCCTGTATTAAAGGCTGGTCCTCAGTTATAATACTCACTACTACATCCTGTATGAAAGGCTGGTCCTCAGTTATAATACTCACCACTACATCCTGTATTAAAGGCTGGTCCTCAGTTATAATACTCACCACTACATCCTGTATTAAAGGCTGGTCCTCAGTTATAATACTCACCACTACATCCTGTATTAAAGGCTGGTCCTCAGATATAATACTCACTACTACATCCTGTATTAAAGGCTGGTCCTCAGTTATAATACTCACTACTACATCCTGTATTAAAGCCTGGTCCTCAGTTATAATACTCACTACTACATCCTGTATTAAAGGCTGGTCCTCAGTTATAATACTCACTACTGCATCCTGTATTAAAGGCTTGTCCTCAGTTATAGTACTCACTACTGCATCCTGTATTAAAGGCTGGCTGGTCCTCAGTTATAATACTCACTACTGCATCCTGTATTAAAGACTGGCTGGTCCTCAGTTATAATACTACTGCATCCTGTATTAAAGACTGGCTGGTCCTCAGTTATAATACTCACTACTGCATCCTGTATTAAAGGCTGGTCCTCAGTTATAATACTCACTACTGCATCCTGTATTAAAGGCTGGCTGGTCCTCAGTTATAATACTCACTACTGCATCCTGTATTAAAGACTGGCTGGTCCTCAGTTATAATACTCACTACTGCATCCTGTATTAAAGGTTGGCTGGTCCTCAGTTATAATACTCACTACTGCATCCTGTATTAAAGGCTGGCTGGTCCTCAGTTATAATACTCACTACTGCATCCTGTATTAAAGGCTGGTCCTCAGTTATAATACTCACTACTGCATCCTGTATTAAAGGCTGGCTGGTCCTCAGTTATAATACTCACTACTGCATCCTGTATTAAAGACTGGCTGGTCCTCAGTTATAATACTCACTACTGCATCCTGTATTAAAGGTTGGCTGGTCCTCAGTTATAATACTCACCACTATATCCTGTATTAAAGGCTGGTCCTCAGTTATAATACTCACCACTACGTCCTGTATTAAAGGCTGGTCCTCAGTTATAATACTCACCACTACATCCTGTATTAAAGACTGGTCCTCAGTTATAATACTCAACACTGCATCCTGTATTAAAGGATGGTCCTCAGTTATAATACTCACTACTGCATCCTGTATTAAAAGCTGGCTGGTCCTCAGTTATAATACTCACTACTGCATCCTGTATTAAAGGCTGGTCCTCAGTTATAATACTCACTACTACATCCTGTATTAAAGGCTGGTCCTCAGTTATAATACTCACCACTACATCCTGTATTAAAGGCTGGTCCTCAGTTATAATACTCACCACTACATCCTGTATTAAAGGCTGGTCCTCAGTTATAATACTCACCACTACATCCTGTATTAAAGGCTGGTCCTCAGATATAATACTCACTACTACATCCTGTATTAAAGGCTGGTCCTCAGTTATAATACTCACTACTACATCCTGTATTAAAGGCTGGTCCTCAGTTATAATACTCACTACTACATCCTGTATTAAAGACTGGTCCTCAGTTATAATACTCACTACTGCATCCTGTATTAAAGGCTGGTCCTCAGTTATAGTACTCACTACTGCATCCTGTATTAAAGGCTGGCTGGTCCTCAGTTATAATACTCACTACTGCATCCTGTATTAAAGACTGGCTGGTCCTCAGTTATAATACTCACTACTGCATCCTGTATTAAAGGCTGGTCCTCAGTTATAATACTCACTACTGCATCCTGTATTAAAGGCTGGCTGGTCCTCAGTTATAATACTCACTACTGCATCCTGTATTAAAGACTGGCTGTTCCTCAGTTATAATACTCACTACTGCATCCTGTATTAAAGGTTGGCTGGTCCTCAGTTATAATACTCACTACTGCATCCTGTATTAAAGGCTGGTCCTCAGTTATAATACTCACTACTACATCCTGTATTAAAGGCTGGTCCTCAGTTATAATACTCACCACTACATCCTGTATTAAAGGCTGGTCCTCAGTTATAATACTCACCACTACATCCTGTATTAAAGGCTGGTCCTCAGTTATAATACTCACCACTACATCCTGTATTAAAGGCTGGTCCTCAGTTATAATACTCACTACTACATCCTGTATTAAAGACTGGCTGGTCCTCAGTTATAATACTCACTACTGCATCCTGTATTAAAGGCTGGTCCTCAGTTATAATACTCACTACTACATCCTGTATTAAAGGCTGGTCCTCAGTTATAATACTCACCACTACATCCTGTATTAAAGGCTGGTCCTCAGTTATAATACTCACCACTACATCCTGTATTAAAGGCTGGTCCTCAGTTATAATACTCACCACTACATCCTGTATTAAAGGCTGGTCCTCAGATATAATACTCACTACTACATCCTGTATTAAAGGCTGGTCCTCAGTTATAATACTCACTACTACATCCTGTATTAAAGGCTGGTCCTCAGTTATAATACTCACTACTACATCCTGTATTAAAGGCTGGTCCTCAGTTATAATACTTACTACTGCATCCTGTATTAAAGGCTGGTCGTCAGTTATAGTACTCACTACTGCATCCTGTATTAAAGGCTGGCTGGTCCTCAGTTATAATACTCACTACTGCATCCTGTATTAAAGACTGGCTGGTCCTCAGTTATAATACTCACTACTGCATCCTGTATTAAAGGCTGGTCCTCAGTTATAATACTCACTACTGCATCCTGTATTAAAGGCTGGCTGGTCCTCAGTTATAATACTCACTACTGCATCCTGTATTAAATGTTGGCTGGTCCTCAGTTATAATACTCACCACTACATCCTGTATTAAAGGCTGGTCCTCAGTTATAATACTCACCACTACATACTGTATTAAAGGCTGGTCCTCAGTTATAATACTCACCACTACATCCTGTATTAAAGGCTGGTCCTCAGTTATAATACTCACTACTGCATCCTGTATTAAAGGCTGGTCCTCAGTTATAATACTCACCACTACATCCTGTATTAAAGGCTGGTCCTCAGTTATAATACTCACCACTACATCCTGTATTAAAGGGTGGTCCTCAGTTATAATACTCACCACTACATCCTGTATTAAAGGCTGGTCCTCAGATATAATACTCACTACTACATCCTGTATTAAAGGCTGGTCCTCAGTTATAATACTCACCACTACATCCTGTATTAAAGGCTGGTCCTCAGTTATAATACTCACTACTACATCCTGTATTAAAGGCTGGTCCTCAGTTATAATACTCACTACTGCATCCTGTATTAAAGGCTGGTCCTCAGTTATAATACTCACCACTACATCCTGTATTAAAGGCTGGTCCTCAGTTATAATACTCACCACTGCATCCTGTATTAAAGCCTGGTCCTCAGTTATAATACTCACTACTACATCCTGTATTAAAGGCTGGTCCTCAGTTATAATACTCACCACTACATCCTGTATTAAAGGCTGGTCCTCAGTTATAATACTCACTACTGCATCCTGTATTAAAAGAAGGTCCTCAGTTATAATACTTACAACTGCATCCTGTATTAAAGGCTGGTCCTCAGTTATAATACTCACCACTACATCCTGTATTAAAGGCTGGTCCTCAGTTATAATACTCACTACTGCATCCTGTATTAAAGGCTGGTCCTCAGTTATAATACTCACTACTGCATCCTGTATTAAATGTTGGCTGGTCCTCAGTTATAATACTCACCACTACATCCTGTATTAAAGGCTGGTCCTCAGTTATAATACTCACCACTACATCCTGTATTAAAGGCTGGTCCTCAGTTATAATACTCACCACTACATCCTGTATTAAAGGCTGGTCCTCAGTTATAATACTCACTACTGCATCCTGTATTAAAGGCTGGTCCTCAGTTATAATACTCACTACTGCATCCTGTATTAAAGGTTGGCTGGTCCTCAGTTATAATACTCACAACTACATCCTGTATTAAGTGGCTGGTCCTCAGTTATAATACTCACTACTGCATCCTGTATTAAAGGCTGGCTGGTCCTCAGTTATAATACTCACTACTACATCCTGTATTAAAGACTGGTCCTCAGTTATAATACTCAACACTGCATCCTGTATTAAAGGATGGTCCTCAGTTATAATACTCACTACTGCATCCTGTATTAAAAGCTGGCTGGTCCTCAGTTATAATACTCACTACTGCATCCTGTATTAAAGGCTGGTCCTCAGTTATAATACTCACTACTACATCCTGTATTAAAGACTGGCTGGTCCTCAGTTATAATACTCACTACTGCATCCTGTATTAAAGGCTGGTCCTCAGTTATAATACTCACTACTACATCCTGTATGAAAGGCTGGTCCTCAGTTATAATACTCACCACTACATCCTGTATTAAAGGCTGGTCCTCAGTTATAATACTCACCACTACATCCTGTATTAAAGGCTGGTCCTCAGTTATAATACTCACCACTACATCCTGTATTAAAGGCTGGTCCTCAGATATAATACTCACTACTACATCCTGTATTAAAGGCTGGTCCTCAGTTATAATACTCACTACTACATCCTGTATTAAAGCCTGGTCCTCAGTTATAATACTCACTACTACATCCTGTATTAAAGGCTGGTCCTCAGTTATAATACTCACTACTGCATCCTGTATTAAAGGCTTGTCCTCAGTTATAGTACTCACTACTGCATCCTGTATTAAAGGCTGGCTGGTCCTCAGTTATAATACTCACTACTGCATCCTGTATTAAAGACTGGCTGGTCCTCAGTTATAATACTACTGCATCCTGTATTAAAGACTGGCTGGTCCTCAGTTATAATACTCACTACTGCATCCTGTATTAAAGGCTGGTCCTCAGTTATAATACTCACTACTGCATCCTGTATTAAAGGCTGGCTGGTCCTCAGTTATAATACTCACTACTGCATCCTGTATTAAAGACTGGCTGGTCCTCAGTTATAATACTCACTACTGCATCCTGTATTAAAGGTTGGCTGGTCCTCAGTTATAATACTCACTACTGCATCCTGTATTAAAGGCTGGCTGGTCCTCAGTTATAATACTCACTACTGCATCCTGTATTAAAGGCTGGTCCTCAGTTATAATACTCACTACTGCATCCTGTATTAAAGGCTGGCTGGTCCTCAGTTATAATACTCACTACTGCATCCTGTATTAAAGACTGGCTGGTCCTCAGTTATAATACTCACTACTGCATCCTGTATTAAAGGTTGGCTGGTCCTCAGTTATAATACTCACCACTATATCCTGTATTAAAGGCTGGTCCTCAGTTATAATACTCACCACTACGTCCTGTATTAAAGGCTGGTCCTCAGTTATAATACTCACCACTACATCCTGTATTAAAGACTGGTCCTCAGTTATAATACTCAACACTGCATCCTGTATTAAAGGATGGTCCTCAGTTATAATACTCACTACTGCATCCTGTATTAAAAGCTGGCTGGTCCTCAGTTATAATACTCACTACTGCATCCTGTATTAAAGGCTGGTCCTCAGTTATAATACTCACTACTACATCCTGTATTAAAGGCTGGTCCTCAGTTATAATACTCACCACTACATCCTGTATTAAAGGCTGGTCCTCAGTTATAATACTCACCACTACATCCTGTATTAAAGGCTGGTCCTCAGTTATAATACTCACCACTACATCCTGTATTAAAGGCTGGTCCTCAGATATAATACTCACTACTACATCCTGTATTAAAGGCTGGTCCTCAGTTATAATACTCACTACTACATCCTGTATTAAAGGCTGGTCCTCAGTTATAATACTCACTACTACATCCTGTATTAAAGACTGGTCCTCAGTTATAATACTTACTACTGCATCCTGTATTAAAGGCTGGTCCTCAGTTATAGTACTCACTACTGCATCCTGTATTAAAGGCTGGCTGGTCCTCAGTTATAATACTCACTACTGCATCCTGTATTAAAGACTGGCTGGTCCTCAGTTATAATACTCACTACTGCATCCTGTATTAAAGGCTGGTCCTCAGTTATAATACTCACTACTGCATCCTGTATTAAAGGCTGGCTGGTCCTCAGTTATAATACTCACTACTGCATCCTGTATTAAAGACTGGCTGTTCCTCAGTTATAATACTCACTACTGCATCCTGTATTAAAGGTTGGCTGGTCCTCAGTTATAATACTCACTACTGCATCCTGTATTAAAGGCTGGTCCTCAGTTATAATACTCACTACTACATCCTGTATTAAAGGCTGGTCCTCAGTTATAATACTCACCACTACATCCTGTATTAAAGGCTGGTCCTCAGTTATAATACTCACCACTACATCCTGTATTAAAGGCTGGTCCTCAGTTATAATACTCACCACTACATCCTGTATTAAAGGCTGGTCCTCAGTTATAATACTCACCACTACATCCTGTATTAAAAGCTGGCTGGTCCTCAGTTATAATACTCACTACTGCATCCTGTATTAAAGGCTGGTCCTCAGTTATAATACTCACTACTACATCCTGTATTAAAGGCTGGTCCTCAGTTATAATACTCACCACTACATCCTGTATTAAAGGCTGGTCCTCAGTTATAATACTCACCACTACATCCTGTATTAAAGGCTGGTCCTCAGTTATAATACTCACCACTACATCCTGTATTAAAGGCTGGTCCTCAGATATAATACTCACTACTACATCCTGTATTAAAGGCTGGTCCTCAGTTATAATACTCACTACTACATCCTGTATTAAAGGCTGGTCCTCAGTTATAATACTCACTACTACATCCTGTATTAAAGGCTGGTCCTCAGTTATAATACTTACTACTGCATCCTGTATTAAAGGCTGGTCGTCAGTTATAGTACTCACTACTGCATCCTGTATTAAAGGCTGGCTGGTCCTCAGTTATAATACTCACTACTGCATCCTGTATTAAAGACTGGCTGGTCCTCAGTTATAATACTCACTACTGCATCCTGTATTAAAGGCTGGTCCTCAGTTATAATACTCACTACTGCATCCTGTATTAAAGGCTGGCTGGTCCTCAGTTATAATACTCACTACCGCATCCTGTATTAAAGACTGGCTGGTCCTCAGTTATAATACTCACTACTGCATCCTGTATTAAAGGTTGGCTGGTCCTCAGTTATAATACTCACTACTGCATCCTGTATTAAAGGCTGGTCCTCAGTTATAATACTCACTACTACATCCTGTATTAAAGGCTGGTCCTCAGTTATAATACTCACCACTACATCCTGTATTAAAGGCTGGTCCTCAGTTATAATACTCACCACTACATCCTGTATTAAAGGCTGGTCCTCAGTTATAATACTCACCACTACATCCTGTATTAAAGGCTGGTCCTCAGTTATAATACTCACTACTACATCCTGTATTAAAGGCTGGTCCTCAGTTATAATACTCACTACTACATCCTGTATTAAAGGCTGGTCCTCAGTTATAATACTCACTACTACATCCTGTATTAAAGGCTGGTCCTCAGTTATAATACTCACTACTACATCCTGTATTAAAGGCTGGTCCTCAGTTATAATACTCACTACTGCATCCTGTATTAAAGGCTGGTCCTCAGTTATAGTACTCACTACTGCATCCTGTATTAAAGGCTGGCTGGTCCTCAGTTATAATACTCACTACTGCATCCTGTATTAAAGACTGGCTGGTCCTCAGTTATAATACTCACTACTGCATCCTTTATTAAAGGCTGGTCCTCAGTTATAATACTCACTACTGCATCCTGTATTAAAGGCTGGCTGGTCCTCAGTTATAATACTCACTACTGCATCCTGTATTAAAGACTGGCTGGTCCTCAGTTATAATACTCACTACTGCATCCTGTATTAAAGGTGGCTGGTCCTCAGTTATAATACTCACTACTGCATCCTGTATTAAAGGCTGGCTGGTCCTCAGTTATAATTCTCACTACTGCATCCTGTATTAAAGGCTGGTCCTCAGTTATAATACTCACTACTGCATCCTGTATTAAAGGCTGTCTGGTCCTCAGTTATAATACTCACTACTGCATCCTGTATTAAAGACTGGCTGGTCCTCAGTTATAATACTC
>NW_025549301.1:0-27476 GCF_905237065.1 Salmo salar | reverse complement strand
CTGTATTAAAGGCTGGCTGGTCCTCAGTTATAATACTCACTACTGCATCCTGTATTAAAGGCTGGCTGGTCCTCAGTTATAATACTCACTGCATCCTGTATTAAAGCTGGCTGGTCCTCAGTTATAATACTCACTACTGCATCCTGTATTAAAGGCTGGCTGGTCCTCAGTTATAATACTCACTACTGCATCCTGTATTAAAGGCTGGTCCTCAGTTATAATACTCACTACTGCATCCTGTATTAAAGGTTGGCTGGTCCTCAGTTATAATACTCACTACTGCATCCTGTATTAAAGGCTGGTCCTCAGTTATAATACTCACTACTGCATCCTGTGTTAAAGGCTTGTCCTCAGTTATAATTCTCACTACTGCATCCTGTATTAAAGGCTGGTCCTCAGTTATAATTCTCACTACTAAATCCTGTATTAAAGGCTGGTCCTCATTTATAATACTCACTACTGCATCCTGTATTAAAGGCTGGTCCTCAGTTATAATACTCACTACTGCATCCTGTATTAAAGGTTGGCTGGTCCTCAGTTATAATACTCACCACTACATCCTGTATTAAAGGCTGGTCCTCAGTTATAATACTCACCACTGCATCCTGTATTAAAGGCTGGTCCTCAGTTATAATACTCACCACTGCATCCTGTATTAAAGGCTGATCCTCAGTTATAATACTCATCACTGCATCCTGTATTAAAGGCTGGTCCTCAGTTATAATACTCACCACTGCATCCTGTATTAAAGGCTGGTCCTCAGTTATAATACTCACTACTACATCCTGTATTAAAGGCTGGCTGGTCCTCAGTTATAATACTCACTACTGCATCCTGTATTAAAGGCTGGTCCTCAGTTATAATACTCACCACTACATCCTGTATTAAAGAATGGTCCTCAGTTATAATATTCACCACTGCATACTGTATTAAAGGCTGGTCCTCAGTTGAAATACTCACTACTGCATCCTGTATTAAAGGCTGGTCCTCAGTTATAATACTCACCACTACATCCTGTATTAAAGGCTGGTCCTCAGTTATAATACTCAGTACTGCATCCTGTATTAAAGGTTGGCTGGTCCTCAGTTTTAATACTCACTACTGCATCCTGTATTAAAGGCTGGCTGGTCCTCAGTTATAATACTCACCACTGCATCCTGTATTAAAGGCTGGTCCTCAGTTATAATACTCACCACTGCATCCTGAATTAAAGGTAGGTCCTCAGTTATAATACTCACTACTGCATCCTGTATTAAAGGCTGGTCCTCAGTTAAAATACTCACTACTGCATCCTGTATTAAAGTTTGGCTGGTCTTCAGTTATAATACTCACCACTACGTCCTGTATTAAAGGCTGGTCCTCAGTTATAATACTCACTACTGCATCCTGTATTAAAGGCTGGCTGGTCCTCAGTTATAATACTCACTACTACATCCTGTATTAAAGACTGGTCCTCAGTTATAATACTCACCAATGCATCCTGTATTAAAGGCTGGTCCTCAGTTATAATGCTCACTACTGCATCCTGTATTAAAGGCTGGCTGGTCCTCAGTTATAATACTCACTACTGCATCCTGTATTAAAGGCTGGTCCTCAGTTATAATACTCACTACTACATCCTGTATTAAAGACTGGCTGGTCCTCAGTTATAATACTCACTACTGCATCCTGTATTAAAGGCTGGTCCTCTGTTATAATACTCACCACTACATCCTGTATTAAAGGCTGGTCCTCAGTTATAATACTCACCACTACATCCTGTATTAAAGGCTGGTCCTCAGTTATAATACTCACCACTACATCCTGTATTAAAGACTTGTCCTCAGTTATAATACTCACCACTACATCCTGTATTAAAGGCTGGTCCTCAGTTATAATACTCACCACTGCATCCTGTATTAAAGGCTGGTCCTCAGTTATAATACTCACTACTGCATCCTGTATTAAAGGCTGGTCCTCAGTTATAATACTCACTACTGCATCCTGTATTAAAGGCTGGTCGTCAGTTATAATACTCACTACTGCATCCTGTATTAAAGGTTGGCTGGTCCTCAGTTATAATACTCACCACTACATCCTGTATTAAAGGCTGGTCCTCAGTTATAATACTCACTACTGCATCCTGTATTAAAGGCTGGCTGGTCCTCAGTTATAATACTCACTACTACATCCTGTATTAAAGACTGGTCCTCAGTTATAATACTCAACACTGCATCCTGTATTAAAGGCTGGTCCTCAGTTATAATACTCACTACTGCATCCTGTATGAAAGGCTGGCTGGTCCTCAGTTATAATACTCACTACTACATCCTGTATTAAAGGCTGGTCCTCAGTTATAATACTCACCACTGCATCCTGTATTAAAGGCTGGTCCTCAGTTATAATACTCACTACTGCATCCTGTATTAAAGGCTGGTCCTCAGTTATAATACTCACTACTGCATCCTGTATTAAAGGCTGGTCGTCAGTTATAATACTCACTACTGCATCCTGTATTAAAGGTTCTGGTCCTCAGTTATAATACTCACCACTACATCCTGTATTAAAGGCTGGTCCTCAGTTATAATACTCACTACTGCATCCTGTATTAAAGGCTGGCTGGTCCTCAGTTATAATACTCACTACTGCATCCTGTATTAAAGACTGGTCCTCAGTTATAATACTCAACACTGCATCCTGTATTAAAGGCTGGTCCTCAGTTATAATACTCACTACTGCATCCTGTATTAAAGGCTGGCTGGTCCTCAGTTATAATACTCACTACTACATCCTGTATTAAAGGCTGGTCCTCAGTTATAATACTCACTACTACATCATGTATTAAAGGCTGGTCCTCAGTTATTATACTCACTACTACATCCTGTATTAAAGGCTGGTCCTCAGTTATAATACTCACCACTGCATCCTGTATTAAAGGCTGGTCCTCAGTTATAAAACTCACTACTACATCCTGTATTAAAGGCTGGTCCTCAGTTATAATACTCACTACTACATCCTGTATTAAAGGCTGGTCCTCAGTTATAATACTCACTACTACATCCTGTATTAAAGGCTGGTCCTCAGTTATAATACTCACCACTACATCCTGTATTAAAGGCTGGTCCTCAGTTATAATACTCACCACTACATCCTGTATTAAAGGCTGGTCCTCAGTTATAATACTCACTACTGCATCCTGTATTAAAGGTGGCTGGTCCTCAGTTATAATACTCACTACTACATCCTGTATTAAAGGCTGGCTGGTCCTCAGTTTTAATACTCACTTCTGCATCCTGTATTAAAGGCTGGCTGGTCCTCAGTTATAATACTCACCACTGCATCCTGTATTAAAGGCTGGTCCTCAGTTATAATACTCACCACTGCATCCAGAATTAAAGGCTGGTCCTCAGTTATAATACTCACTACTACATCCTGTATTAAAGAATGGCTGGTCCTCAGTTATAATACTCACTACTGCATCCTGTATTAAAGGCTGGCTGGTCCTCAGTTATAATACTCACACTGCATCCTGTATTAAAGACTGCTGGTCCTCAGTTATAATACTCACCACTGCATCCTGTATTAAAGGCTGGTTCCTCAGTTATAATACTCACCACCGCATCCTGTATTAAAGGCTGGTCCTCAGTTATAATACTCATCACTGCATCCTGTATTAAAGGTTGCTGGTCCTCAGTTATAATACTCACCACTGCATCCTGTATTAAAGGCTGGTCCTCAGTTATAATACTCACTACTACATCCTGTATTAAAGGCTGGTCCTCAGTTATAATACTCACTACTGCATCCTGTATTAAAGACTGGTCCTCAGTTATAATACTCACTACTGCATCCTGTATTAAAGGCTGGCTGGTCCTCAGTTATAATACTCACTACTACATCCTGTGTTAAAGGCTGGTCCTCAGTTATAATTCTCACTACTGCATCCTGTATTAAAGGCTGGTCCTCAGTTATAATACTCACCACTGCCTCCTGTATCAAAGGCTGGTCCTCAGTTATAATACTCACTACTGCATCATGTATTAAAGGCTGGTCCTCAGTTATAATACTCACTACTACATCCTGTATTAAAGGCTGGTCCTCAGTTTTAAAACTCACTACTACATCCTGTATTAAAGGCTGGTCCTCAGTTATAATACTCACTACTACATCCTGTATTAAAGGCTGGTCCTCAGTTATAATACTCACTACTACATCCTGTATTAAAGGTTGATCCTCAGTTATAATACTCACCACTACATCCTGTATTAAAGGTTGGTCCTCAGTTATAATACTCACCACTACATCCTGTATTAAAGGCTGGTCCTCAGTTATAATACTCACTACTGCATCCTGTATTAAAGGTTGGCTGGTCCTCAGTTATAATACTCACTACTGCATCCTGTATTAAAGGCTGGCTGGTCCTCAGTTTTAATACTCACTTCTGCATCCTGTATTAAAGGCTGGCTGGTCCTCAGTTATAATACTCACCACTGCATCCTGTATTAAAGGCTGGTCCTCAGTTATAATACTCACCACTGCATCCTGAATTAAAGGCTGGTCCTTAGTTATAATACTCACTACTACATCCTGTATTAAAGAATGGCTGGTCCTCAGTTATAATACTCACTACTGCATCCTGTATTAAAGGTTGGCTGGTCCTCAGTTATAATACTCACCACTGCATCCTGTATTAAAGGCTGGTCCTCAGTTATAATACTCACCACTGCATCCTGTATTAAAGACTGGTCCTGAGTTATAATACTCACCACCGCATCCTGTATTAAAGGCTGATCCTCAGTTATAATACTCATCACTGCATCCTGTATTAAAGGCTGGTCCTCAGTTATAATACTCACCACTGCATCCTGTATTAAAGTCGGGTCCTCAGTTATAATACTCACTACTACATCCTGTATTAAAGGCTGGCTGGTCCTCAGTTATAATACTCACTACTGCATCCTGTATTAAAGGCTGGTCCTCAGTTATAATACTCACTACTGCATCCTGTATTAAAGGCTGGTCCTCAGTTATAATACTCACTACTGCATCCTGTATTAAAGGCTGGTCCTCAGTTATAATACTCACCACTACATCCTGTATTAAAGAATGGTCCTCAGTTATAATATTCACCACTGCATACTGTATTAAAGGCTGGTCCTCAGTTTAAATACTCACTACTGCATCCTGTATTAAAGGTTGGCTGGTCCTCAGTTATAATACTCACTACTGCATCCTGTATTAAAGGTTGGCTGGTCCTCAGTTATAATACTCACCACTATATCCTGTATTAAAGGCTGGTCCTCAGTTATAATACTCACTACTACATCCTGTATTAAAGGTTGATCCTCAGTTATAATACTCACCACTACATACTGTATTAAAGGCTGGTACTCAGTTATAATACTTACCACTACATCCTGTATTAAAGGCTGGTCCTCAGTTATAATACTCACTACTGCATCCTGTATTAAAGGCTGGCTGGTCCTCAGTTATAATACTCACCACTGCATCCTGTATTAAAGGCTGGTCCTCAGTTATAATACTCACCACTGCATCCTGAATTAAAGGTAGGTCCTCAGTTATAATATTCACTACTGCATCCTGTATTAAAGGCTGGTCCTCAGTTAAAATACTCACTACTGCATCCTGTATTAAAGGTTGGCTGGTCTTCAGTTATAATACTCACCACTACATCCTGTATTAAAGGCTGGTCCTCAGTTATAATACTCACTACTGCATCCTGTATTAAAGAATGGTCCTCAGTTATAATACTCACCAATGCATCCTGTATTAAAGGCTGGTCCTCAGTTATAATACTCACTACTGCATCCTGTATTAAAGGCTGGCTGGTCCTCAGTTATAATACTCACTACCGCATCCTGTATTAAAGGCTGGTCCTCTGTTATAATACTCACCACTACATCCTGTATTAAAGGCTGGTCCTCAGTTATAAAACTCACCACTACATCCTGTATTAAAGGCTGGTCCTCAGTTATAACACTCACCACTACATCCTGTATTAAAGGCTGGTCCTCAGTTATAATACTCACCACAACATCCTGTATTAAAGGCTGGTCCTCAGTTATAATACTCACCACTGCATCCTGTATTAAAGGCTGGTCCTCAGTTATAATACTCACCACTGCATCCTGTATTAAAGGCTGGTCCTCAGTTATAATACTCACTACTGCATCCTGTATTAAAGGCTGGTCCTCAGTTATAATACTCACTACTGCATCCTGTATTAAAGGTTGGCTGGTCCTCAGTTATAATACTCACTACTACATCCTGTATTAAAGGCTGGTCCTCAGTTATAACACTCACTACTGCATCCTGTATTAAAGGCTGGCTGGTCCTCAGTTATAATACTCACTACTACATCCTGTATTAAAGACTGGTCCTCAGTTATAATACTCAACACTGCATACTGTATTAAAGGCTGGTCCTCAGTTATAATACTCACTACTGCATCCTGTATGAAAGGCTGGCTGGTCCTCAGTTATAATACTCACTACTGCATCCTGTATTAAAGGCTGGTCCTCAGTTATAATACTTACTACTACATCATGTATTAAAGGCTGGTCCTCAGTTATTATACTCACCACTATATCCTGTATTAAAGACTGGTCCTCAGTTATAATACTCACCACTACATCCTGTATTAAAGGCTGGTCCTCATTTATAATACTCACTACTACATCCTGTATTAAAGGCTGGTCCTCAGTTATAATACTCACTACTACATCCTGTATTAAAGGCTGGTCCTCAGTTATAATACTCACTACTACATCCTGTATTAAAGGCTGGTCCTCAGTTATAATACTCACTACTGCATCCTGTATTAAAGGCTGGTCCTCAGTTATAGTACTCACTACTGCATCCTGTATTAAAGGCTGGCTGGTCCTCAGTTATAATACTCACTACTGCATCCTGTATTAAAGACTGGCTGGTCCTCAGTTATAATACTACTGCATCCTGTATTAAAGTCTGGCTGGTCCTCAGTTATAATACTCACTACTGCATCCTGTATCAAAGGCTGGCTGGTCCTCAGTTATAATACTCACTACTGCATCCTGTATTAAAGGCTGGTCCTCAGTTATAATACTCACTACTGCATCCTGTATTAAAGGTTGGCTGGTCCTCAGTTATAATACTCACTACTGCATCCTGTATTAAAGGCTGGTCCTCAGTTATAATACTCACTACTACATCCTGTATTAAAGGCTGGTCCTCAGTTATAATACTCACTACTGCATCCTGTATTAAAGACTGGTCCTCAGTTATAATACTCACTACTGCATCCTGTATTAAAGGCTGGCTGGTCCTCAGTTATTATACTCACTACTACATCCTGTGTTAAAGGCTGGTCCTCAGTTATAATACTCACCACTACATCCTGTATTAAAGACTGGTCCTCAGTTATAATACTCACCACTACATCCTGTATTAAAGGCTGGTCCTCAGTTATAATACTCACCACTGCATCCTGTATTAAAGGCTGGTCCTCAGTTATAATACTCACTACTGCATCCTGTATTAAAGGCTGGTCCTCAGTTATAATACTCACTACTGCATCCTGTATTAAAGGCTGGTCCTCAGTTATAATACTCACTACTGCATCCTGTATTAAAGGTTGGCTGGTCCTCAGTTATAATACTCACCACTACATCCTGTATTAAAGGCTGGTCCTCAGTTATAATACTCACTACTGCATCCTGTATTAAAGGCTGGCTGGTCCTCAGTTATAATACTCACTACTGCATCCTGTATTAAAGACTGGTCCTCAGTTATAATACTCACTACTGCATCCTGTATTAAAGGCGGGCTGGTCCTCAGTTATAATACTCACTACTGCATCCTGTATTAAAGGCGGGCTGGTCCTCAGTTATAATTCTCACTACTTCATCCTGTATTAAAGGCTGGTCCTCATTTATAATACTCACTACTGCATCCTGTATTAAAGGCTGGTCCTCAGTTATAATACTCACCAATGCATCCTGTATTAAAGGCTGGTCCTCAGTTATAATACTCACTACTACATCCTGTATTAAAGGCTGGTCCTCAGTTATAATACTCACCACTGCATCCTGTATTAAAGGCTGGTCCTCAGTTTTAATACTCACTACTACATCCTGTATTAAAGGCTGGTCCTCAGTTATAATACTCACCACTGCATCCTGTATTAAAGGCTGGTCCTCAGTTATAATACTCACTACTGCATCCTGTATTAAAGGCTGGTCCTCAGTTATAATACTCACTACTGCATCCTGTATTAAAGGCTGGTCCTCAGTTATAATACTCACTACTGCATCCTGTATTAAAGGCTGGCTGGTCCTCAGTTATTATACTCACTACTACATCCTGTGTTAAAGGCTGGTCCTCAGTTATAATACTCACCACTACATCCTGTATTAAAGACTGGTCCTCAGTTATAATACTCACCACTACATCCTGTATTAAAGGCTGGTCCTCAGTTATAATACTCACCACTGCATCCTGTATTAAAGGCTGGTCCTCAGTTATAATACTCACTACTGCATCCTGTATTAAAGGCTGGTCCTCAGTTATAATACTCACTACTGCATCCTGTATTAAAGGCTGGTCCTCAGTTATAATACTCACTACTGCATCCTGTATTAAAGGTTGGCTGGTCCTCAGTTATAATACTCACCACTACATCCTGTATTAAAGGCTGGTCCTCAGTTATAATACTCACTACTGCATCCTGTATTAAAGGTTGGCTGGTCCTCAGTTATAATACTCAATACTGCATCCTGTATTAAAGGCTGGTCCTCAGTTATAATACTCACTACTGCATCCTGTATTAAAGGCGGGCTGGTCCTCAGTTATAATACTCACTACTGCATCCTGTATTAAAGGCGGGCTGGTCCTCAGTTATAATTCTCACTACTTCATCCTGTATTAAAGGCTGGTCCTCATTTATAATACTCACTACTGCATCCTGTATTAAAGGCTGGTCCTCAGTTATAATACTCACTACTGCATCCTGTATTAAAGGCTGGTCCTCAGTTATAATACTCACTACTGCATCCTGTATTAAAGGCTGGTCCTCAGTTATAATACTCACTACTGCATCCTGTATTAAAGGCTGGCTGGTCCTCGGTTTTAATACTCACTACTGCATCCTGTATTAAAGGTTGGCTGGTCCTCAGTTATAATACTCACCACTACATCCTGTATTAAAGGCTGGTCCTCAGTTATAATACTCACTACTACATCCTGTATTAAAGGTTGATCCTCAGTTATAATACTCAACACTACATCCTGTATTAAAGGTTGGTCCTCAGTTATAATACTCACCACTACATCCTGTATTAAAGGCTGGTCCTCAGTTATAATACTCACTACTGCATCCTGTATTAAAGGCTGGCTGGTCCTTGGTTTTAATACTCACTACTACATCCTGTATTAAAGGCTGGTCCTCAGTTATAATACTCACCACTGCATCCTGTATTAAAGGCTGGTCCTCAGTTATAATACTCACTACTGCATCCTGTATTAAAGGCTGGTCCTCAGTTATAATACTCACTACTGCATCCTGTATTAAAGGCTGGTCCTCAGTTATAATACTCACTACTGCATCCTGTATTAAAGGCTGGCTGGTCCTCAGTTATTATACTCACTACTACATCCTGTGTTAAAGGCTGGTCCTCAGTTATAATACTCACCACTACATCCTGTATTAAAGACTGGTCCTCAGTTATAATACTCACCACTACATCCTGTATTAAAGGCTGGTCCTCAGTTATAATACTCACCACTGCATCCTGTATTAAAGGCTGGTCCTCAGTTATAATACTCACTACTGCATCCTGTATTAAAGGCTGGTCCTCAGTTATAATACTCACCACTGCATCCTGTATTAAAGGCTGGTCCTCAGTTATAATACTCACTACTGCATCCTGTATTAAAGGTTGGCTGGTCCTCAGTTATAATACTCACCACTACATCCTGTATTAAAGGCTGGTCCTCAGTTATAATACTCACTACTGCATCCTGTATTAAAGGCTGGCTGGTCCTCAGTTATAATACTCACTACTGCATCCTGTATTAAAGACTGGTCCTCAGTTATAATACTCACTACTGCATCCTGTATTAAAGGCGGGCTGGTCCTCAGTTATAATACTCACTACTGCATCCTGTATTAAAGGCGGGCTGGTCCTCAGTTATAATTCTCACTACTTCATCCTGTATTAAAGGCTGGTCCTCATTTATAATACTCACTACTGCATCCTGTATTAAAGGCTGGTCCTCAGTTATAATACTCACCAATGCATCCTGTATTAAAGGCTGGTCCTCAGTTATAATACTCACTACTGAATCCTGTATTAAAGGCTGGTCCTCAGTTATAATACTCACTACTGCATCCTGTATTAAAGGCTGGCTGGTCCTTGGTTTTAATACTCACTACTGCATCCTGTATTAAAGGTTGGCTGGTCCTCAGTTATAATACTCACCACTACATCCTGTATTAAAGGCTGGTCCTCAGTTATAATACTCACTACTACATCCTGTATTAAAGGTTGATCCTCAGTTATAATACTCAACACTACATCCTGTATTAAAGGTTGGTCCTCAGTTATAATACTCACCACTACATCCTGTATTAAAGGCTGGTCCTCAGTTATAATACTCACTACTGCATCCTGTATTAAAGGCTGGCTGGTCCTTGGTTTTAATACTCACTACTGCATCCTGTATTAAAGGCTGGCTGGTCCTCAGTTATAATACTCACTACTACATCCTGTATTAAAGGCTGGTCCTCAGTTATAATACTCACTACTGCATCCTGTATTAAAGGCTGGTCCTCAGTTATAGTACTCACTACTGCATCCTGTATTAAAGGCTGGCTGGTCCTCAGTTATAATACTCACTACTGCATCCTGTATTAAAGACTGGCTGGTCCTCAGTTATAATACTACTGCATCCTGTATTAAAGACTGGCTGGTCCTCAGTTATAATACTCACTACTGCATCCTGTATTAAAGGCTGGTCCTCAGTTATAATACTCACTACTACATCCTGTATTAAAGGTTGATCCTCAGTTATAATACTCACTACTGCATCCTGTATTAAAGGTTGGCTGGTCCTCAGTTATAATACTCACCACTACATCCTGTATTAAAGGCTGGTCCTCAGTTATAATACTCACCACTGCATCCTGTATTAAAGGCTGGTCCTCAGTTATAATACTCACCACTGCATCCTGTATTAAAGGCTGATCCTCAGTTATAATACTCATCACTGCATCCTGTATTAAAGGCTGGTCCTCAGTTATAATACTCACCACTGCATCCTGTATTAAAGGCTGGTCCTCAGTTATAATACTCACTACTACATCCTGTATTAAAGGCTGGCTGGTCCTCAGTTATAATACTCACTACTGCATCCTGTATTAAAGGCTGGTCCTCAGTTATAATACTCACCACTACATCCTGTATTAAAGAATGGTCCTCAGTTATAATATTCACCACTGCATACTGTATTAAAGGCTGGTCCTTAGTTGAAATACTCACTACTGCATCCTGTATTAAAGGCTGGCTGGTCCTCAGTTATAATACTCACCACTGCATCCTGTATTAAAGGCTGGTCCTCAGTTATAATACTCACCACTGCATCCTGTATTAAAGGTTGGCTGATCCTCAGTTATAATACTCACCACTACATCCTGTATTAAAGGCTGGTCCTCAGTTATAATACTCACTACTGCATCCTGTATTAAAGGCTGGCTGGTCCTCAGTTATAATACTCACTACTGCATCCTGTATTAAAGACTGGTCCTCAGTTATAATACTCACTACTGCATCCTGTATTAAAGGCGGGCTGGTCCTCAGTTATAATACTCACTACTGCATCCTGTATTAAAGGCGGGCTGGTCCTCAGTTATAATACTCACTACTGCATCCTGTATTAAAGGCTGGTCCTCATTTATAATACTCACTACTGCATCCTGTATTAAAGGCTGGTCCTCAGTTATAATACTCACCAATGCATCCTGTATTAAAGGCTGGTCCTCAGTTATAATACTCACTACTGCATCCTGTATTAAAGGCTGGTCCTCAGTTATAATACTCACTACTGCATCCTGTATTAAAGGCTGGCTGGTCCTTGGTTTTAATACTCACTACTGCATCCTGTATTAAAGGTTGGCTGGTCCTCAGTTATAATACTCACCACTACATCCTGTATTAAAGGCTGGTCCTCAGTTATAATACTCACTACTACATCCTGTATTAAAGGTTGATCCTCAGTTATAATACTCAACACTACATCCTGTATTAAAGGTTGGTCCTCAGTTATAATACTCACCACTACATCCTGTATTAAAGGCTGGTCCTCAGTTATAATACTCACTACTGCATCCTGTATTAAAGGCTGGCTGGTCCTTGGTTTTAATACTCACTACTGCATCCTGTATTAAAGGCTGGCTGGTCCTCAGTTATAATACTCACTACTACATCCTGTATTAAAGGCTGGTCCTCAGTTATAATACTCACTACTGCATCCTGTATTAAAGGCTGGTCCTCAGTTATAGTACTCACTACTGCATCCTGTATTAAAGGCTGGCTGGTCCTCAGTTATAATACTCACTACTGCATCCTGTATTAAAGACTGGCTGGTCCTCAGTTATAATACTACTGCATCCTGTATTAAAGACTGGCTGGTCCTCAGTTATAATACTCACTACTGCATCCTGTATTAAAGGCTGGTCCTCAGTTATAATACTCACTACTACATCCTGTATTAAAGGTTGATCCTCAGTTATAATACTCACTACTGCATCCTGTATTAAAGGTTGGCTGGTCCTCAGTTATAATACTCACCACTACATCCTGTATTAAAGGCTGGTCCTCAGTTATAATACTCACCACTGCATCCTGTATTAAAGGCTGGTCCTCAGTTATAATACTCACCACTGCATCCTGTATTAAAGGCTGATCCTCAGTTATAATACTCATCACTGCATCCTGTATTAAAGGCTGGTCCTCAGTTATAATACTCACCACTGCATCCTGTATTAAAGGCTGGTCCTCAGTTATAATACTCACTACTACATCCTGTATTAAAGGCTGGCTGGTCCTCAGTTATAATACTCACTACTGCATCCTGTATTAAAGGCTGGTCCTCAGTTATAATACTCACCACTACATCCTGTATTAAAGAATGGTCCTCAGTTATAATATTCACCACTGCATACTGTATTAAAGGCTGGTCCTCAGTTGAAATACTCACTACTGCATCCTGTATTAAAGGCTGGCTGGTCCTCAGTTATAATACTCACCACTGCATCCTGTATTAAAGGCTGGTCCTCAGTTATAATACTCACCACTGCATCCTGTATTAAAGGTTGGCTGGTCCTCAGTTATAATACTCACCACTACATCCTGTATTAAAGGCTGGTCCTCAGTTATAATACTCACTACTGCATCCTGTATTAAAGGATGGCTGGTCCTCAGTTATAATACTCACTACTGCATCCTGTATTAAAGACTGGTCCTCAGTTATAATACTCACTACTGCATCCTGTATTAAAGGCGGGCTGGTCCTCAGTTATAATACTCACTACTGCATCCTGTATTAAAGGCGGGCTGGTCCTCAGTTATAATTCTCACTACTGCATCCTGTATTAAAGGCTGGTCCTCATTTATAATACTCACTACTGCATCCTGTATTAAAGGCTGGTCCTCAGTTATAATACTCACCAATGCCTCCTGTATTAAAGGCTGGTCCTCAGTTATAATACTCACTACTGCATCCTGTATTAAAGGCTGGTCCTCAGTTATAATACTCACTACTGCATCCTGTATTAAAGGCTGGCTGGTCCTTGGTTTTAATACTCACTACTGCATCCTGTATTAAAGGTTGGCTGGTCCTCAGTTATAATACTCACCACTACATCCTGTATTAAAGGCTGGTCCTCAGTTATAATACTCACTACTACATCCTGTATTAAAGGTTGATCCTCAGTTATAATACTCAACACTACATCCTGTATTAAAGGTTGGTCCTCAGTTATAATACTCACCACTACATCCTGTATTAAAGGCTGGTCCTCAGTTATAATACTCACTACTGCATCCTGTATTAAAGGCTGGCTGGTCCTCGGTTTTAATACTCACTACTGCATCCTGTATTAAAGGCTGGCTGGTCCTCAGTTATAATACTCACTACTACATCCTGTATTAAAGGCTGGTCCTCAGTTATAATACTCACTACTGCATCCTGTATTAAAGGCTGGTCCTCAGTTATAGTACTCACTACTGCATCCTGTATTAAAGGCTGGCTGGTCCTCAGTTATAATACTCACTACTGCATCCTGTATTAAAGACTGGCTGGTCCTCAGTTATAATACTACTGCATCCTGTATTAAAGACTGGCTGGTCCTCAGTTATAATACTCACTACTGCATCCTGTATTAAAGGCTGGTCCTCAGTTATAATACTCACTACTACATCCTGTATTAAAGGTTGATCCTCAGTTATAATACTCACTACTGCCTCCTGTATTAAAGGTTGGCTGGTCCTCAGTTATAATACTCACCACTACATCCTGTATTAAAGGCTGGTCCTCAGTTATAATACTCACCACTGCATCCTGTATTAAAGGCTGGTCCTCAGTTATAATACTCACCACTGCATCCTGTATTAAATGTTGATCCTCAGTTATAATACTCATCACTGCATCCTGTATTAAAGGCTGGTCCTCAGTTATAATACTCACCACTGCATCCTGTATTAAAGGCTGGTCCTCAGTTATAATACTCACTACTACATCCTGTATTAAAGGCTGGCTGGTCCTCAGTTATAATACTCACTACTGCATCCTGTATTAAAGGCTGGTCCTCAGTTATAATACTCACCACTACATCCTGTATTAAAGAATGGTCCTCAGTTATAATATTCACCACTGCATACTGTATTAAAGGCTGGTCCTCAGTTGAAATACTCACTACTGCATCCTGTATTAAAGGCTGGCTGGTCCTCAGTTATAATACTCACCACTGCATCCTGTATTAAAGGCTGGTCCTCAGTTATAATACTCACCACTGCATCCTGAATTAAAGGTAGGTCCTCAGTTATAATACTCACTACTGCATCCTGTATTAAAGGCTGGTCCTCAGTTAAAATACTCACTACTGCATCCTGTATTAAAGTTTGGCTGGTCTTCAGTTATAATACTCACCACTACGTCCTGTATTAAAGGTTGGTCCTCAGTTATAATACTCACCACTACATCCTGTATTAAAGGCTGGCTGGTCCTTGGTTTTAATACTCACTACTGCATCCTGTATTAAAGGCTGGCTGGTCCTCAGTTATAATACTCACTACTACATCCTGTATTAAAGGCTGGTCCTCAGTTATAATACTCACTACTGCATCCTGTATTAAAGGCTGGTCCTCAGTTATAGTACTCACTACTGCATCCTGTATTAAAGGCTGGCTGGTCCTCAGTTATAATACTCACTACTGCATCCTGTATTAAAGACTGGCTGGTCCTCAGTTATAATACTACTGCATCCTGTATTAAAGACTGGCTGGTCCTCAGTTATAATACTCACTACTGCATCCTGTGTTAAAGGCTGGTCCTCAGTTATAATACTCACTACTACATCCTGTATTAAAGGTTGATCCTCAGTTATAATACTCACTACTGCATCCTGTATTAAAGGTTGGCTGGTCCTCAGTTATAATACTCACCACTACATCCTGTATTAAAGGCTGGTCCTCAGTTATAATACTCACCACTGCATCCTGTATTAAAGGCTGGTCCTCAGTTATAATACTCACCACTGCATCCTGTATTAAAGGCTGATCCTCAGTTATAATACTCACCACTGCATCCTGTATTAAAGGCTGGTCCTCAGTTATAATACTCACCACTGCATCCTGTATTAAAGGCTGGTCCTCAGTTATAATACTCACTACTACATCCTGTATTAAAGGCTGGCTGGTCCTCAGTTATAATACTCACTACTGCATCCTGTATTAAAGGCTGGTCCTCAGTTATAATACTCACCACTACATCCTGTATTAAAGAATGGTCCTCAGTTATAATATTCACCACTGCATACTGTATTAAAGGCTGGTCCTCAGTTGAAATACTCACTACTGCATCCTGTATTAAAGGCTGGCTGGTCCTCAGTTATAATACTCACCACTGCATCCTGTATTAAAGGCTGGTCCTCAGTTATAATACTCACCACTGCATCCTGAATTAAAGGTAGGTCCTCAGTTATAATACTCACTACTGCATCCTGTATTAAAGGCTGGTCCTCAGTTAAAATACTCACTACTGCATCCTGTATTAAAGTTTGGCTGGTCTTCAGTTATAATACTCACCACTACGTCCTGTATTAAAGGCTGGTCCTCAGTTATAATACTCACTACTGCATCCTGTATTAAAGGCTGGCTGGTCCTCAGTTATAATACTCACTACTACATCCTGTATTAAAGACTGGTCCTCAGTTATAATACTCACCAATGCATCCTGTATTAAAGGCTGGTCCTCAGTTATAATGCTCACTACTGCATCCTGTATTAAAGGCTGGCTGGTCCTCAGTTATAATACTCACTACTACATCCTGTATTAAAGACTGGCTGGTCCTCAGTTATAACACTCACTACTGCATCCTGTATTAAAGGCTGGTCCTCTGTTATAATACGCACCACTACATCCTGTATTAAAGGCTGGTCCTCATTTATAATACTCACCACTACATCCTGTATTAAAGGCTGGTCCTCAGTTATAATACTCACCACTACATCCTGTATTAAAGACTGGTCCTCAGTTATAATACTCACCACTACATCCTGTATTAAAGGCTGGTCCTCAGTTATAATACTCACCACTGCATCCTGTATTAAAGGCTGGTCCTCAGTTATAATACTCACTACTGCATCCTGTATTAAAGGCTGGTCCTCAGTTATAATACTCACTACTGCATCCTGTATTAAAGGCTGGTCCTCAGTTATAATACTCACTACTGCATCCTGTATTAAAGGTTGGCTGGTC
The DNA here is from genome assembly GCF_905237065.1 of Salmo salar. NCBI lineage: Eukaryota > Metazoa > Chordata > Actinopteri > Salmoniformes > Salmonidae > Salmo > Salmo salar. Next base: position 10,463 of record NW_025549301.1, on the reverse strand, counting down.
CTCAGTTATAATACTCACCACTACATCCTGTATTAAAGGCTGGTCCTCAGTTATAATACTCACTACTGCATCCTGTATTAAAGGCTGGCTGGTCCTCAGTTATAATACTCACTACTACATCCTGTATTAAAGACTGGTCCTCAGTTATAATACTCAACACTGCATCCTGTATTAAAGGCTGGTCCTCAGTTATAATACTCACTACTGCATCCTGTATGAAAGGCTGGCTGGTCCTCAGTTATAATACTCACTACTGCATCCTGTATTAAAGGCTGGTCCTCAGTTATAATACTCACTACTACATCATGTATTAAAGGCTGGTCCTCAGTTATTATACTCACCACTATATCCTGTATTAAAGGCTGGTCCTCAGTTATAATACTCACCACTACATCCTGTATTAAAGGCTGGTCCTCAGTTATAATACTCACTACTACATCCTGTATTAAAGGCTGGTCCTCAGTTATAATACTCACTACTACATCCTGTATTAAAGGCTGGTCCTCAGTTATAATACTCACTACTACATCCTGTATTAAAGGCTGGTCCTCAGTTATAATACTCACTACTGCATCCTGTATTAAAGGCTGGTCCTCAGTTATAGTACTCACTACTGCATCCTGTATTAAAGGCTGGCTGGTCCTCAGTTATAATACTCACTACTGCATCCTGTATTAAAGACTGGCTGGTCCTCAGTTATAATACTACTGCATCCTGTATTAAAGACTGGCAGGTCCTCAGTTATAATACTCACTACTGCATCCTGTATTAAAGGCTGGCTGGTCCTCAGTTATAATACTCACTACTGCATCCTGTATTAAAGGCTGGTCCTCAGTTATAATACTCACTACTGCATCCTGTATTAAAGGTTGGCTGGTCCTCAGTTATAATACTCACTACTGCATCCTGTATTAAAGGCTGGTCCTCAGTTATAATACTCACTACTACATCCTGTATTAAAGGCTGGTCCTCAGTTATAATACTCACTACTGCATCCTGTATTAAAGACTGGTCCTCAGTTATAATACTCACTACTGCATCCTGTATTAAAGGCTGGCTGGTCCTCAGTTATAATACTCACTACTACATCCTGTGTTAAAGGCTGGTCCTCAGTTATAATTCTCACTACTGCATCCTGTATTAAAGGCTGGTCCTCATTTATAATACTCACCACTGCCTCCTGTATCAAAGGCTGGTCCTCAGTTATAATACTCACTACTGCATCCTGTATTAAAGGCTGGTCCTCAGTTATAATACTCACTACTACATCCTGTATTAAAGGCTGGTCCTCAGTTTTAAAACTCACTACTACATCCTGTATTAAAGGCTGGTCCTCAGTTATAATACTCACTACTACATCCTGTATTAAAGGCTGGTCCTCAGTTATAATACTCACTACTACATCCTGTATTAAAGGTTGATCCTCAGTTATAATACTCACCACTACATCCTGTATTAAAGGTTGGTCCTCAGTTATAATACTCACCACTACATCCTGTATTAAAGGCTGGTCCTCAGTTATAATACTCACTACTGCATCCTGTATTAAAGGTTGGCTGGTCCTCAGTTATAATACTCACTACTGCATCCTGTATTAAAGGCTGGCTGGTCCTCAGTTTTAATACTCACTTCTGCATCCTGTATTAAAGGCTGGCTGGTCCTCAGTTATAATACTCACCACTGCATCCTGTATTAAAGGCTGGTCCTCAGTTATACTACTCACCACTGCATCCTGAATTAAAGCCTGGTCCTCAGTTATAATACTCACTACTACATCCTGTATTAAAGAATGGCTGGTCCTCAGTTATAATACTCACTACTGCATCCTGTATTAAAGGTTGGCTGGTCCTCAGTTATAATACTCACCACTGCATCCTGTATTAAAGGCTGGTCCTCAGTTATAATACTCACCACTGCATCCTGTATTAAAGACTGGTCCTCAGTTATAATACTCACCACCGCATCCTGTATTAAAGGCTGATCCTCAGTTATAATACTCATCACTGCATCCTGTATTAAAGGCTGGTCCTCAGTTCTAATACTCACCTCTGCATCCTGTATTAAAGTCGGGTCCTCAGTTATAATACTCACTACTACATCCTGTATTAAAGGCTGGCTGGTCCTCAGTTATAATACTCACTACTGCATCCTGTATTAAAGGCTGGTCCTCAGTTATAATACTCACTACTGTATCCTGTATTAAAGGCTGGTCCTCAGTTATAATACTCACTACTGCATCCTGTATTAAAGGCTGGTCCTCAGTTATAATACTCACCACTACATCCTGTATTAAAGAATGGTCCTCAGTTATAATATTCACCACTGCATACTGTATTAAAGGCTGGTCCTCAGTTTAAATACTCACTACTGCATCCTGTATTAAAGGTTGGCTGGTCCTCAGTTATAATACTCAATACTGCATCCTGTATTAAAGGTTGGCTGGTCCTCAGTTATAATACTCACCACTACATCCTGTATTAAAGGCTGGTCCTCAGTTATAATACTCACTACTACATCCTGTATTAAAGGTTGATCCTCAGTTATAATACTCACCACTACATACTGTATTAAAGGCTGGTACTCAGTTATAATACTCACCACTACATCCTGTATTAAAGGCTGGTCCTCAGTTATAATACTCACTACTGCATCCTGTATTAAAGGCTGGCTGGTCCTCAGTTGTAATACTCACCACTGCATCCTGTATTAAAGGCTGGTCCTCAGTTATAATACTCACCACTGCATCCTGAATTAAAGGTAGGTCCTCAGTTATAATATTCACTACTGCATCCTGTATTAAAGGCTGGTCCTCAGTTATAATACTCACTACTGCATCCTGTATTAAAGGCTGGCTGGTCCTCAGTTATAATACTCACTACTACATCCTGTATTAAAGACTGGTCCTCAGTTATAATACTCACCAATGCATCCTGTATTAAAGGCTGGTCCTCAGTTATAATACTCACTACTGCATCCTGTATTAAAGGCTGGCTGGTCCTCAGTTATAATACTTACTACCGCATCCTGTATTAAAGGCTGGTCCTCTGTTATAATACTCACCACTACATCCTGTATTAAAGGCTGGTCCTCAGTTATAAAACTCACCACTACATCCTGTTTTAAAGGCTGGTCCTCAGTTATAACACTCACCACTACATCCTGTATTAAAGGCTGGTCCTCAGTTATAATACTCACCACAACATCCTGTATTAAAGGCTGGTCCTCAGTTATAATACTCACCACTGCATCCTGTATTAAAGGCTGGTCCTCAGTTATAATACTCACCACTGCATCCTGTATTAAAGGCTGGTCCTCAGTTATAATACTCACTACTGCATCCTGTATTAAAGGCTGGTCCTCAGTTATAATACTCACTACTGCATCCTGTATTAAAGGTTGGCTGGTCCTCAGTTATAATACTCACTACTACATCCTGTATTAAAGGCTGGTCCTCAGTTATAACACTCACTACTGCATCCTGTATTAAAGGCTGGCTGGTCCTCAGTTATAATACTCACTACTACATCCTGTATTAAAGACTGGTCCTCAGTTATAATACTCAACACTGCATACTGTATTAAAGGCTGGTCCTCAGTTATAATACTCACTACTGCATCCTGTATGAAAGGCTGGCAGGTCCTCAGTCATAATACTCACTACTGCATCCTGTATTAAAGGCTGGTCCTCAGTTATAATACTTACTACTACATCATGTATTAAAGGCTGGTCCTCAGTTATTATACTCACCACTATATCCTGTATTAAAGGCTGGTCCTCAGTTATAATACTCACCACTACATCCTGTATTAAAGGCTGGTCCTCAGTTATAATACTCACTACTACATCCTGTATTAAAGGCTGGTCCTCAGTTATAATACTCACCACAACATCCTGTATTAAAGGCTGGTCCTCAGTTATAATACTCACCACTGCATCCTGTATTAAAGGCTGGTCCTCAGTTATAATACTCACCACTGCATCCTGTATTAAAGGCTGGTCCTCAGTTATAATACTCACTACTGCATCCTGTATTAAAGGCTGGTCCTCAGTTATAATACTCACTACTGCATCCTGTATTAAAGGTTGGCTGGTCCTCAGTTATAATACTCACTACTACATCCTGTATTAAAGGCTGGTCCTCAGTTATAACACTCACTACTGCATCCTGTATTAAAGGCTGGCTGGTCCTCAGTTATAATACTCACTACTACATCCTGTATTAAAGACTGGTCCTCAGTTATAATACTCAACACTGCATACTGTATTAAAGGCTGGTCCTCAGTTATAATACTCACTACTGCATCCTGTATTAAAGGCTGGCAGGTCCTCAGTTATAATACTCACTACTGCATCCTGTATTAAAGGCTGGTCCTCAGTTATAATACTCACTACTACATCATGTATTAAAGGCTGGTCCTCAGTTATTATACTCACCACTATATCCTGTATTAAAGGCTGGTCCTCAGTTATAATACTCACCACTACATCCTGTATTAAAGGCTGGTCCTCAGTTATAATACTCACTACTACATCCTGTATTAAAGGCTGGTCCTCAGTTATAATACTCACCACAACATCCTGTATTAAAGGCTGGTCCTCAGTTATAATACTCACCACTGCATCCTGTATTAAAGGCTGGTCCTCAGTTATAATACTCACCACTGCATCCTGTATTAAAGGCTGGTCCTCAGTTATAATACTCACTACTGCATCCTGTATTAAAGGCTGGTCCTCAGTTATAATACTCACTACTGCATCCTGTATTAAAGGTTGGCTGGTCCTCAGTTATAATACTCACTACTACATCCTGTATTAAAGGCTGGTCCTCAGTTATAACACTCACTACTGCATCCTGTATTAAAGGCTGGCTGGTCCTCAGTTATAATACTCACTACTACATCCTGTATTAAAGACTGGTCCTCAGTTATAATACTCAACACTGCATACTGTATTAAAGGCTGGTCCTCAGTTATAATACTCACTACTGCATCCTGTATGAAAGGCTGGCTGGTCCTCAGTTATAATACTCACTACTGCATCCTGTATTAAAGGCTGGTCCTCAGTTATAATACTTACTACTACATCATGTATTAAAGGCTGGTCCTCAGTTATTATACTCACCACTATATCCTGTATTAAAGGCTGGTCCTCAGTTATAATACTCACCACTACATCCTGTATTAAAGGCTGGTCCTCAGTTATAATACTCACTACTACATCCTGTATTAAAGGCTGGTCCTCAGTTATAATACTCACTACTACATCCTGTATTAAAGGCTGGTCCTCAGTTATAATACTCACTACTACATCCTGTATTAAAGGCTGGTCCTCAGTTATAATACTCACTACTGCATCCTGTATTAAAGGCTGGTCCTCAGTTATAGTACTCACTACTGCATCCTGTATTAAAGGCTGGCTGGTCCTCAGTTATAATACTCACTACTGCATCCTGTATTAAAGACTGGCTGGTCCTCAGTTATAATACTACTGCATCCTGTATTAAAGTCTGGCTGGTCCTCAGTTATAATACTCACTACTGCATCCTGTATCAAAGGCTGGCTGGTCCTCAGTTATAATACTCACTACTGCATCCTGTATTAAAGGCTGGTCCTCAGTTATAATACTCACTACTGCATCCTGTATTAAAGGTTGGCTGGTCCTCAGTTATAATACTCACTACTGCATCCTGTATTAAAGGCTGGTCCTCAGTTATAATACTCACTACTACATCCTGTATTAAAGGCTGGTCCTCAGTTATAATACTCACTACTGCATCCTGTATTAAAGGCTGGTCCTCAGTTATAATACTCACTACTGCATCCTGTATTAAAGGCTGGCTGGTCCTCAGTTATTATACTCACTACTACATCCTGTGTTAAAGGCTGGTCCTCAGTTATAATACTCACCACTACATCCTGTATTAAAGACTGGTCCTCAGTTATAATACTCACCACTACATCCTGTATTAAAGGCTGGTCCTCAGTTATAATACTCACCACTGCATCCTGTATTAAAGGCTGGTCCTCAGTTATAATACTCACTACTGCATCCTGTATTAAAGGCTGGTCCTCAGTTATAATACTCACTACTGCATCCTGTATTAAAGGCTGGTCCTCAGTTATAATACTCACTACTGCATCCTGTATTAAAGGTTGGCTGGTCCTCAGTTATAATACTCACCACTACATCCTGTATTAAAGGCTGGTCCTCAGTTATAATACTCACTACTGCATCCTGTATTAAAGGCTGGCTGGTCCTCAGTTATAATACTCACTACTGCATCCTGTATTAAAGACTGGTCCTCAGTTATAATACTCACTACTGCATCCTGTATTAAAGGCGGGCTGGTCCTCAGTTATAATACTCACTACTGCATCCTGTATTAAAGGCGGGCTGGTCCTCAGTTATAATTCTCACTACTGCATCCTGTATTAAAGGCTGGTCCTCATTTATAATACTCACTACTGCATCCTGTATTAAAGGCTGGTCCTCAGTTATAATACTCACCACTGCATCCTGTATTAAAGGCTGGTCCTCAGTTATAATACTCACTACTGCATCCTGTATTAAAGGCTGGTCCTCAGTTTTAAAACTCACTACTGCATCCTGTATTAAAGGTTGGCTGGTCCTCAGTTATAATACTCACCACTACATCCTGTATTAAAGGCTGGTCCTCAGTTATAATACTCACTACTACATCCTGTATTAAAGGTTGATCCTCAGTTATAATACTCAACACTACATCCTGTATTAAAGGTTGGTCCTCAGTTATAATACTCACCACTACATCCTGTATTAAAGGCTGGTCCTCAGTTATAATACTCACTACTGCATCCTGTATTAAAGGCTGGCTGGTCCTTGGTTTTAATACTCACTACTGCATCCTGTATTAAAGGCTGGCTGGTCCTCAGTTATAATACTCACTACTACATCCTGTATTAAAGGCTGGTCCTCAGTTATAATACTCACTACTGCATCCTGTATTAAAGGCTGGTCCTCAGTTATAGTACTCACTACTGCATCCTGTATTAAAGGCTGGCTGGTCCTCAGTTATAATACTCACTACTGCATCCTGTATTAAAGACTGGCTGGTCCTCAGTTATAATACTACTGCATCCTGTATTAAAGACTGGCTGGTCCTCAGTTATAATACTCACTACTGCATCCTGTATTAAAGGCTGGTCCTCAGTTATAATACTCACTACTACATCCTGTATTAAAGGCTGGTCCTCAGTTAAAATACTCACTACTGCATCCTGTATTAAAGGTTGGCTGGTCTTCAGTTATAATTCTCACCACTACGTCCTGTATTAAAGGCTGGTCCTCAGTTATAATACTCACTACTGCATCCTGTATTAAAGGCTGGCTGGTCCTCAGTTATAATACTCACTACTACATCCTGTATTAAAGACTGGTCCTCAGTTATAATACTCACCAATGCATCCTGTATTAAAGGCTGGTCCTCAGTTATAATACTCACTACTGCATCCTGTATTAAAGTCTGGCTGGTCCTCAGTTATAATACTCACTACTGCATCCTGTATTAAAGGCTGGTCCTCAGTTATAATACTCACTACTACATCCTGTATTAAAGACTGGCTGGTCCTCAGTTATAATACTCACTACTGCATCCTGTATTAAAGGCTGGTCCTCTGTTATAATACTCACTACTACATCCTGTATTAAAGGCTGGTCCTCAGTTATAATACTCACCACTACATCCTGTATTAAAGGCTGGTCCTCAGTTATAATACTCACCACTACATCCTGTATTAAAGACTGGTCCTCAGTTATAATACTCACCACTACATCCTGTATTAAAGGCTGGTCCTCAGTTATAATACTCACCACTGCATCCTGTATTAAAGGCTGGTCCTCAGTTATAATACTCACTACTGCATCCTGTATTAAAGGCTGGTCCTCAGTTATAATACTCACTACTGCATCCTGTATTAAAGGCTGGTCCTCAGTTATAATACTCACTACTGCATCCTGTATTAAAGGTTGGCTGGTCCTCAGTTATAATACTCACCACTACATCCTGTATTAAAGGCTGGTCCTCAGTTATAATACTCACTACTGCATCCTGTATTAAAGGCTGGCTGGTCCTCAGTTATAATACTCACTACTACATCCTGTATTAAAGACTGGTCCTCAGTTATAATACTCAACACTGCATCCTGTATTAAAGGCTGGTCCTCAGTTATAATACTCACTACTGCATCCTGTATGAAAGGCTGGCTGGTCCTCAGTTATAATACTCACTACTGCATCCTGTATTAAAGGCTGGTCCTCAGTTATAATACTCACTACTACATCATGTATTAAAGGCTGGTCCTCAGTTATTATACTCACACCTATATCCTGTATTAAAGGCTGGTCCTCAGTTAAAATACTCACCACTACATCCTGTATTAAAGGCTGGTCCTCAGTTATAATACTCACTACTACATCCTGTATTAGAGGCTGGTCCTCAGTTATAAAACTCACTACTACATCCTGTATTAAAGGCTGGTCCTCAGTTATAATACTCACTACTACATCCTGTATTAAAGGCTGGTCCTCAGTTATAATACTCACTACTGCATCCTGTATTAAAGGCTGGTCCTCAGTTATAGTACTCACTACTGCATCCTGTATTAAAGGTTGGCTGGTCCTCAGTTATAATACTCACTACTGCATCCTGTATTAAAGGTTGGCTGGTCCTCAGTTATAATACTCACCACTATATCCTGTATTAAAGGCTGGTCCTCAGTTATAATACTCACTACTACATCCTGTATTAAAGGTTGATCCTCAGTTATAATACTCACCACTACATACTGTATTAAAGGCTGGTACTCAGTTATAATACTCACCACTACATCCTGTATTAAAGGCTGGTCCTCAGTTATAATACTCACTACTGCATCCTGTATTAAAGGCTGGCTGGTCCTCAGTTATAATACTCACCACTGCATCCTGTATTAAAGGCTGGTCCTCAGTTATAATACTCACCACTGCATCCTGAATTAAAGGTAGGTCCTCAGTTATAATATTCACTACTGCATCCTGTATTAAAGGCTGGTCCTCAGTTAAAATACTCACTACTGCATCCTGTATTAAAGGTTGGCTGGTCTTCAGTTATAATACTCACCACTACATCCTGTATTAAAGGCTGGTCCTCAGTTATAATACTCACTACTGCATCCTGTATTAAAGGCTGGCTGGTCCTCAGTTATAATACTCACTACTACATCCTGTATTAAAGACTGGTCCTCAGTTATAATACTCACCAATGCATCCTGTATTAAAGGCTGGTCCTCAGTTATAATACTCACTACTGCATCCTGTATTAAAGGCTGGCTGGTCCTCAGTTATAATACTCACTACCGCATCCTGTATTAAAGGCTGGTCCTCTGTTATAATACTCACCACTACATCCTGTATTAAAGGCTGGTCCTCAGTTATAAAACTCACCACTACATCCTGTTTTAAAGGCTGGTCCTCAGTTATAACACTCACCACTACATCCTGTATTAAAGGCTGGTCCTCAGTTATAATACTCACCACAACATCCTGTATTAAAGGCTGGTCCTCAGTTATAATACTCACCACTGCATCCTGTATTAAAGGCTGGTCCACAGTTATAATACTCACCACTGCATCCTGTATTAAAGGCTGGTCCTCAGTTATAATACTCACTACTGCATCCTGTATTAAAGGCTGGTCCTCAGTTATAATACTCACTACTGCATCCTGTATTAAAGGTTGGCTGGTCCTCAGTTATAATACTCACTACTACATCCTGTATTAAAGGCTGGTCCTCAGTTATAACACTCACTACTGCATCCTGTATTAAAGGCTGGCTGGTCCTCAGTTATAATACTCACTACTACATCCTGTATTAAAGACTGGTCCTCAGTTATAATACTCAACACTGCATACTGTATTAAAGGCTGGTCCTCAGTTATAATACTCACTACTGCATCCTGTATGAAAGGCTGGCTGGTCCTCAGTTATAATACTCACTACTGCATCCTGTATTAAAGGCTGGTCCTCAGTTATAATACTTACTACTACATCATGTATTAAAGGCTGGTCCTCAGTTATTATACTCACCACTATATCCTGTATTAAAGGCTGGTCCTCAGTTATAATACTCACCACTACATCCTGTATTAAAGGCTGGTCCTCAGTTATAATACTCACTACTACATCCTGTATTAAAGGCTGGTCCTCAGTTATAATACTCACTACTACATCCTGTATTAAAGGCTGGTCCTCAGTTATAATACTCACTACTACATCCTGTATTAAAGGCTGGTCCTCAGTTATAATACTCACTACTGCATCCTGTATTAAAGGCTGGTCCTCAGTTATAGTACTCACTACTGCATCCTGTATTAAAGGCTGGCTGGTCCTCAGTTATAATACTCACTACTGCATCCTGTATTAAAGACTGGCTGGTCCTCAGTTATAAT
>NW_025549300.1:0-47342 GCF_905237065.1 Salmo salar | reverse complement strand
GAGGGAAAGATGAACGAATAATACTCAGTTATAATACTCACTACTGCATCCTGTATTAAAGGCTGGTCGTCAGTTATAATACTACTGCATCCTGTATTAAAGGCTGGTCCTCAGTTATAATACTCACTACTACATCCTGTATTAAAGGCTGGTCCTCAGTTATAATACTCACTACTGCATCCTGTATTAAAGGCTGGTACTCAGTTATAATACTCACTACTGCATCCTGTATTAAAGGCTGGTCCTCAGTTATAATACTCACCACTACATCCTGTATTAAAGGCTGGTCCTCAGTTTAAATACTCACTACTGCATCCTGTATTAAAGGTTGGCTGGTCCTCAGTTATAATACTCACTACTGCATCCTGTATTAAAGGCTGGTCCTCAGTTATAATACTCACTACTGCATCCTGTATTAAAGGTTAGCTGGTCCTCAGTTATAATACTCACTACTACATCCTTGTCACGTCCTGACCAGTAGAGGGTGTAGTTGGGTCAGGACGTGGCAGAAGGGAGTGTGTGTTTTTTATTGTTTCATTGATTTTGGCTGTGTGACTTCCAATCAAGCACAGCTGTAGAGGGTTGTGGTTGATTGGGAGTCACACATAAGTTGCCTACGTTTCCTTTGTGTGGTGTGGGTAATTGTGCTTGTCAATGTGGTTGCACCTGACAGGACTGTGTTGGCTGTCAGTTTTTGTTGTTTTTGTAAATGCATAGTGTTCGTGACATTAAATATGACGAACCCTAACTCCGCCGCATTTTGGTCCATTCCTGAAGACAGCCGTTACAGAATTACCCACCAAACCAGGACCAAGCGGCGGAAGAGGAAGGAGCAGCAGGACTACTGCGTTATGGACCAATGGACTTGGGAACAGATCCTGGACGGAGAGGGACCATGGACTCAGGCTGGGGAATATCGCCTCCCGCAGTGGGAGATATAAGCGGCGAGAGCGGAGAGGCGCTATTACGAGGAGAGAGAGCGCAACGAGCGCGAGAGGCAGCCCCAATAAAACATTTTGGGGGGGCACACGGGACAGTCGGTGGAGCTGAGGTCGGAACCAGAGCCAGTCGGGATGACATTGGAGGTGAGCGAGGGATATGAGACAGAGACTGTGACGGGATTAATGGGGAAATTAGGAGAGAGAGAGATGAGAGAGCTGCTAGTATGGTGCATTAAGTACGGCATTCGCCCTAATGAGCGTGTCGTGGGAATGATGTCACCTGAGGCAGCTCTCCATACTCGTCCTGAGGTGCGTGCTGGTTGTCTGGTAAAGACTGTGCCTGCGCCCAGAAACAGGCCTCCTGTATGTCTTCCCAGCCCTGCACGTCCTGTGCCTACGCCCAGAACCAAGCCTCCTGCATGTCTTCCTATCCTGGTCAAGCCCGTGTCTCCTCCACGGACCAGTACTCCAATGGGTCTCCCTATCCTGGTCAAGCCCGTGTCTCCTCCACAGACCAGTCCTCCGGTGGGTCTCCCTATCCTGGTCAAGCCCGTGTCTCCTCCGCAGACCAGTCCTCCAGTGGGTCTCTCCACCCTGGTCTCTCCTGTGCCACCTCCTCAAACCAGGCCTCCAGCGGGTCTTCCCAGACTGGTGAGTCCAGGGCCTGCGCCCAGAGCCAGGGCTCCGTTATGTCTCCCCAGCCTGGTGAACCCTGAGCCGGAACTGCCAGAGTGGCCAGACTGCCCGGAACTGCCACAGTCACCAGAGCTGCCCGCCAGTCAACAGTCACCAGAGCTGCCCGCCAGTCAACAGTCACCAGAGCTGCCCGCCAGTCAACAGTCACCAGAGCTGCCCGCCAGTCAACAGTCGCCAGAGCTGCCCGCCAGTCAACAGTCGCCAGAGCTGCCCGCCAGTCAACTGTCGTCAGAGCTGCCCGCCAGTCAACAGTCGTCAGAGCTGCCCGCCAGTCAACAGTCATCAGACTGCCCTGAACTGCCGGAGTGGCCAGACTGCCCTGAACTGCCGGAGTGGCCAGACTGCCCTGAACTGCCGGAGTGGCCAGACTGCCCTGAACTGCCGGAGTGGCAAGACTGCCCTGAACTGCCAGAGTGGCCAGACTGCCAGGATCTGCCAGGGTGCCCTGCCTGTCCTCCGGCCCAGCCTGAGGGGCCCTCCTGTCCTCCGGCCCAGCCCGAGTGGTCTGTCTGCCAGGGTCAGCCCGAGTGGCCCGTCTGCCCGGCGCAGCTATCGGCGCCACCAAAGTGGGCGACGCCGAAGGTGGAGCGAGGTCCACGTCCTGCACCTGAGCCACCTCCAGGATAGGTGGGTTGGGGAGGGAGGGTGTAGCACAGTGCCGTCGGTGACGGCAGCCACCCTCCCTTCCCTCCCTTATTGTTTAGGTGTTCCTTTTTGTTGGGGATTTTCTTGTGTTTTTTTTTTTAGGTGCATCCCGGGGTCTGCACCTTGAGGGGGGGGTACTGTCACGTCCTGACCAGTAGAGGGTGTAGTTGGGTCAGGACGTGGCAGAAGGGAGTGTGTGTTTTTTATTGTTTCATTGATTTTGGCCGTGTGACTTCCAATCAAGCACAGCTGTAGAGGGTTGTGGTTGATTGGGAGTCACACATAAGTTGCCTACGTTTCCTTTGTGTGGTGTGGGTAATTGTGCTTGTCAATGTGGTTGCACCTGACAGGACTGTGTTGGCTGTCAGTTTTTGTTGTTTTTGTAAATGCATAGTGTTCGTGACATTAAATATGACGAACCCTAACTCCGCCGCATTTTGGTCCACTTCTTCCATAGACAGCCGTTACAATCCTGTATTAAAGGTTGGTCCTCAGTTATAATACTCACCACTACATCCTGTATTAAAGGCTGGTCCTCAGTTATAATACTCACCACTACATCCTGTATTAAAGACTGGTCCTCAGTTATAATACTCACTACTGCATCCTGTATTAAAGGCTGGTCCTCAGATATAATACTCACTACTACATCCTGTATTAAAGGCTGGCTGGTCCTCAGTTATAATACTCACTACTGCATCCTGTATTAAAGGCTGGCTGGTCCTCAGTTATAATACTCACTACTACATCCTGTATTAAAGGATGGTCCTCAGTTATAATACTCACTACTGCATCCTGTATTAAAGGCTGGTCCTCAGTTATAATACTTACTACTACATCCTGTATTAAAGGCTGGTCCTCAGTTATAATACTCACTACTACATCCTGTATTAAAGGCTGGTCCTCAGTTATAATACTCACCACTGCATCCTGTATTAAAGGCTGGTCCTCAGTTATAATACTCACTACTGCATCCTGTATTAAAGGTTAGCTGGTCCTCAGTTATAATACTCACTACTACATCCTATATTAAAGGTTGGCTGGTCCTCAGTTATAATACTCACCACTACATCCTGTATTAAAGACTGGTCCTCAGTTATAAAACTCACTACTGCATCCTGTATTAAAGACTGGTCCTCAGATATAATACTCACTACTTCATCCTGTATTAAAGGCTGGCTGGTCCTCAGTTATAATACTCACTACTGCATCCTGTATTAAAGGCTGGCTGGTCCTCAGTTATAATACTCACTACTACATCCTGTATTAAAGGCTGGTCCTCAGTTATAATACTCACCACTGCATCCTGTATTAAAGGCTGGCTGATCCTCAGTTATAATACTCACTACTGCATCCTGTATTAAAGGCTGGTCCTCAGTTATAATACTCACTACAGCATCCTGTATTAAAGGCTGGCTGGTCCTCAGTTATAATACTCACTAATGCATCCTGTATTAAAGGCTGGTCCTCAGTTATAATACTCACTACTACATCCTGTATTAAAGGCTGGTCCTAAGTTATAATACTCACTACTGCATCCTGTATTAAAGGCTGGTCCTCAGTTATAATACTCACTACTGCATCCTGTATTAAAGGCTGGTCCTCAGTTATAATACTTACTACTACATCCTGTATTAAAGGCTGGTCCTCAGTTATAATACTCACTACTACATCCTGTAATAAAGGCTGGTCCTCAGTTATAATACTCACCACTGTTTCCTGTATTAAAGGCTGGTCCTCAGTTATAATACTCACTACTGCATCCTGTATTAAATGCTGGTCCTCAGTTATAATACTCACTACTGCATCCTGTATTAAAGGCTGGCTGGTCCTCAGTTATAATACTCACTACTGCATCCTGTATTAAAGGCTGGCTGGTCCTCCGTTATAATACTCACTACTACATCCTGTATTAAAGGCTGGCTGGTCCTCAGTTATAATACTCACTACTGCATCCTGTATTAAAGGCTGGCTGGTCCTCAGTTATAATACTCACCACTGCATCCTGTATTAAAGGCTGGTCCTCAGTTATAATACTCACCACTGCATCCTGTATTAAAGGCTGGTCCTCAGTTATAATACTCACTACTACATCCTGTATTAAAGGCTGGCTGGTCCTCAGTTATAATACTCACTACTGCATCCTGTATTAAAGGCTGGCTGGTCCTCAGTTATAATACTCACCACTGCATCCTGTATTAAAGGCTTGTCCTCAGTTATAATACTCACCACTGCATCCTGTATTAAAGGCTGGTCCTCAGTTATAATACTCACCACTACATCCTGTATTAAAGACTGGTCCTCAGTTATAATACTCACTACTGCATCCTGTATTAAAGGCTGGTCCTCAGATATAATACTCACTACTACATCCTGTATTAAAGGCTGGCTGGTCCTCAGTTATAATACTCACTACTGCATCCTGTATTAAAGGCTGGCTGGTCCTCAGTTATAATACTCACTACTACATCCTGTATTAAAGGATGGTCCTCAGTTATAATACTCACCACTGCATCCTGTATTAAAGGCTGGCTGGTCCTCAGTTATAATACTCACTACTGCATACTGTATTAAAGGCTGGTCCTCAGTTATAATACTCACTACTGCATCCTGTATTAAAGGCTGGCTGGTCCTCAGTTATAATACTCACTACTGCATCCTGCATTACAGGCTGATCCTCAGTTATAATACTCACTACTACATCCTGTATCAAAGGCTGGTCCTCAGTTATAATACTCACTACTGCATCCTGTATTAAAGGCTGGTCCTCAGTTATAATACTCACTACTGCATCCTGTATTAAAGGCTGGTCCTCAGTTATAATACTTACTACTACATCCTGTATTAAAGGCTGGTCATCAGTTATAATACTCACTACTACATCCTGTATTAAAGTCTGGTCCTCAGTTATAATACTCACCACTGCATCCTGTATTAAAGGCTGGTCCTTAGTTATAATACTCACTACTGCATCCTGTATTAAAGGTTAGCTGGTCCTCAGTTATAATACTCACTACTACATCCTGTATTAAAGGTTGGCTGGTCCTCAGTTATAATACTCACCACTACATCCTGTATTAAAGACTGGTCCTCAGTTATAATACTCACTACTGCATCCTGTATTAAAGGCTGGTCCTCAGATATAATACTCACTACTTCATCCTGTATTAAAGGCTGGCTGGTCCTCAGTTATAATACTCACTACTGCATCCTGTATTAAAGGCTGGCTGGTCCTCAGTTATAATACTCACTACTACATCCTGTATTAAAGGCTGGTCCTCAGTTATAATACTCACCACTGCATCCTGTATTAAAGGCTGGCTGATCCTCAGTTATAATACTCACTACTGCATCCTGTATTAAAGGCTGGTCCTCAGTTATAATACTCACTACAGCATCCTGTATTAAAGGCTGGCTGGTCCTCAGTTATAATACTCACTACTGCATCCTGTATTAAAGGCTGGTCCTCAGTTATAATACTCACTACTACATCCTGTATTAAAGGCTGGTCCTCAGTTATAATACTCACTACTGCATCCTGTATTAAAGGCTGGTCCTCAGTTATAATACTCACTACTGCATCCTGTATTAAAAGCTGGTCCTCAGTTATAATACTTACTACTACATCCTGTATTAAAGGCTGGTCCTCAGTTATAATACTCACTACTACATCCTGTATTAAAGGCTGGTCCTCAGTTATAATACTCACCACTGTTTCCTGTATTAAAGGCTGGTCCTCAGTTATAATACTCACTACTGCATCCTGTATTAAATGCTGGTCCTCAGTTATAATACTCACTACTGCATCCTGTATTAAAGCCTGGCTGGTCCTCAGTTATAATACTCACTACTGCATCCTGTATTAAAGGCTGGCTGGTCCTCCGTTATAATACTCACTACTGCATCCTGTATTAAAGGCTGGTCCTCAGTTATAATACTCACCACTACATCCTGTATTAAAGGCTGGCTGGTCCTCAGTTATAATACTCACTACTGCATCCTGTATTAAAGGCTGGCTGGTCCTCAGTTATAATACTCACCACTGCATCCTGTATTAAAGACTGGTCCTCAGTTATAATACTCACCACTGCATCCTGTATTAAAGGCTGGTCCTCAGTTATAATACTCACTACTACATCCTGTATTAAAGACTGGCTGGTCCTCAGTTATAATACTCACTACTGCATCCTGTATTAAAGGCTGGCTGGTCCTCAGTTATAATACTCACCACTGCATCCTGTATTAAAGGCTTGTCCTCAGTTATAATACTCACCACTGCATCCTGTATTAAAGGCTGGTCCTCAGTTATAATACTCACCACTGCATCCTGTATTAAAGGCTGATCCTCAGTTATAATACTCACCACTACATCCTGTATTAAAGGCTGGTCCTCAGTTATAATACTCACTACTGCATCCTGTATTAAAGGCTGGTCCTCAGTTATAATACTCACTACTGCATCCTGTATTAAAGGCTGGTCCTCAGTTATAATACTCACTACTGCATCCTGTATTAAAGGCTGGTCCTCAGTAATAATACTCACTACTGCATCCTGTATTAAAGGTTGGCTGGTCCTCAGTTATAATACTCACCACTACATCCTGTATTAAAGGCTGGTCCTCAGTTATAATACTCACTACTGCATCCTGTATTAAAGGCTGGCTGGTCCTCAGTTATAATACTCACTACTACATCCTGTATTAAAGACTGGTCCTCAGTTATAATACTCAACACTTCATCCTGTATTAAAGGCTGGTCCTCAGTTATAATACTCACTACTGCATCCTGTATTAAAGGCTGGTCCTCAGTTATAATACTCACTACTGCATCCTGTATTAAAGGCTGGTCCTCAGTTATAATACTCACTACTACATCATGTATTAAAGGCTGGTCCTCAGTTATAATACTAACCACTACATCCTGTATTAAAGGTTGGCTGGTCCTCAGTTATAATACTCACTACTGCATCCTGTATTAAAGGCTGGTCCTCAGTTATAATACTCACTACTGCATCCTGTATTAAAGGTTAGCTGGTCCTCAGTTATAATACTCACTACTACATCCTTTATTAAATGCTGGCTGGTCCTCAGTTATAATACTCACTACTACATCCTGTATTAAAGGCTGGTCCTCAGTTATAATACTCACTACTGCATCCTGTATTAAAGGCTGGTCCTCAGTTATAATACTCACCACTACATCCTGTATTAAAGGCTGGTTTGTCCTCAGTTATAATACTCACCACTACATCCTGTATTAAAGGCTCGTCGTCAGTTATAATACTCACCACTGCATCCTGTATTAAAGGATGGTCCTCAGCTATAATACTCACTACTGCATCCTGTATTAAAGGCTGGTCCTCAGTTATAATACTCACCACTGCATGCTGTATTAAAGGCTGGTCCTCAGTTATAATACTCACCGCTGCATCCTGTATTAAAGGCTGGTCCTCAGTTATAATACTCACTACTACATTCTGTATTAAAGGCTGGCTGGTCCTCAGTTATAATACTCACTACTACATCCTGTATTAAAGACTGGTCCTCAGTTATAATACTCAACACTGCATCCTGTATTAAAGGCTGGTCCTCAGTTATAATACTCACTACTGCATCCTGTATGAAAGGCTGGCTGGTCCTCAGTTATAATACTCACCACTGCATCCTGTATTAAAGAATGGTCCTCAGTTATAATACTCACTACTGCATCCTGTATTAAAGGCTGGTCCTCAGTAATAATACTCACCACTACATCCTGTATTAAAGGCTGGTCCTCAGTTATAATACTCACTACTGCATCCTGTATTAAAGGCTGGCTGGTCCTCAGTTATAATACTCACTACTGCATCCTGTATTAAAGGTTGGCTGGTCCTCAGTTATAATACTCACCACTACATCCTGTATTAAAGGCTGGTCCTCAGTTATAATACTCACTACTGCATCCTGTATTAAAGGCTGGTCCTCAGTTATAATACTCACTACTGCATCCTGTATTAAAGGCTGGCTGGTCCTCAGTTATAATACTCACTACTGCATCCTGTATTAAAGGTTGGCTGGTCCTCAGTTATAATACTCACTACTGCATCCTGTATTAAAGGCTGGTCCTCAGTTATAATACTCACTACTGCATCCTGTATTAAAGGTTAGCTGGTCCTCAGTTATAATACTCACTACTACATCCTTTATTAAATGCTGGCTGGTCCTCAGTTATAATACTCACTACTACATCCTGTATTAAAGGCTGGTCCTCAGTTATAATACTCACTACTGCATCCTGTATTAAAGGCTGGTCCTCAGTTATAATACTCACCACTACATCCTGTATTAAAGGCTGGTTTGTCCTCAGTTATAATACTCACTACTGCATCCTGTATTAAAGGCTGGCTGGTCCTCAGTTATAATACTCACAACTACATCCTGTATTAAAGACTGGTCCTCAGTTATAATACTCAACACTTCATCCTGTATTAAAGGCTGGTCCTCAGTTATAATACTCACTACTGCATCCTGTATGAAAGGCTGGCTGGTCCTCTGTTATAATACTCACTACTGCATCCTGTATTAAAGGCTGGTCCTCAGTTATAATACTCACTACTACATCATGTATTAAAGGCTGGTCCTCAGTTATTATACTCACCACTATTCCTGTATTAAAGGCTGGTCCTCAGTTAAAATACTCACCACTACATCCTGTATTAAAGGCTGGTCCTCAGTTATAATACTCACCACTACATCCTGTATTAAAGGCTGGTCCTCAGTTATAATACTCACTACTACATCCTGTATTAAAGGCTGGTCCTCAGTTATAATACTCACTACTACATCCTGTATTAAAGGATGGTCCTCAGTTATAGTACTCACTACTGCATCCTGTATTAAAGGCTGGCTGGTCCTCAGTTATAATACTCACTACTGCATCCTGTATTAAAGACTGGCTGGTCCTCAGTTATAATACTACTGCATCCTGTATTAAAGACTGGCTGGTCCTCAGATATAATACTCACTACTGCATCCTGTATTAAAGGCTGGCTGGTCCTCAGTTATAATACTCACTACTGCATCCTGTATTAAAGGCTGGTCCTCAGTTATAATACTCACTACTGCATCCTGTATTAAAGGTTGGCTGGTCCTCAGTTATAATACTCAATACTGCATCCTGTATTAAAGGCTGGTCCTCAGTTATAATACTCACTACTACATCCTGTATTAAAGGCTGGTCCTCAGTTATAATACTCACTACTGCATCCTGTATTAAAGACTGGTCCTCAGTTATAATACTCACTACTGCATCCTGTATTAAAGGCTGGCTGGTCATCAGTTATAATACTCAATACTACATCCTGTGTTAAAGGCTTGTCCTCAGTTATAATTCTCACTACTGCATCCTGTATTAAAGGCTGGTCCTCAGTTATAATACTCACTACTGAATCCTGCATTAAAGGCTGGTCCTCAGTTATAATACTCACTACTAAATCCTGTATTAAAGGCTGGTCCTCAGTTATAATACTCACTACTGCATCCTGTATTAAAGGCTGGTCCTCATTTATAATACTCACTACTGCATCCTGTATTAAAGGCTGGTCCTCAGTTATAATACTCACCACTACATCCTGTATTAAAGGCTGGTCCTCAGTTATAATACTCACCACTGCATCCTGTATTAAAGGCTGGTCCTCAGTTATAATACTCACCACTGCATCCTGTATTAAAGGCTGATCCTCAGTTATAATACTCATCAATGCGTCCTGTATTAAAGGCTGGTCCTCAGTTATAATACTCACCACTGCATCCTGTATTAAAGGCTGGTCCTCAGTTATAATACTCACTACTACATCCTGTATTAAAGGCTGGCTGGTCCTCAGTTATAATACTCACTACTGCATCCTGTATTAAAGGCTGGTCCTCAGTTATAATACTCACCACTACATCCTGTATTAAAGAATGGTCCTCAGTTATAATATTCACCACTGCATACTGTATTAAAGGCTGGTCCTCAGTTTAAATACTGACTACTGACTACTGCATCCTGTATTAAAGGTTGGCTGGTCCTCAGTTATAATACTCACTACTGCATCCTGTATTAAAGGCTGGTCCTCAGTAATAATACTCACTACTGCATCCTGTATTAAAGGCTGGTCCTCAGTTATAATACTCACTACTGCATCCTGTATTAAAGGCTGGTCCTCAGTAATAATACTCACTACTGCATCCGGTATTAAAGGCTGGTCCTCAGTAATAATACTCACTACTGCATCCTGTATTAAAGGCTAGTCCTCAGTTTTAAAACTCACTACTGCATCCTGTATTAAAGGTTGGCTGGTCCTCAGTTATAATACTCACCACTACATCCTGTATTAAAGGCTGGTCCTCAGTTATAATACTCACTACTGCATCCTGTATTAAAGGCTGGCTGGTCCTCAGTTATAATACTCACTACTACATCCTGTATTAAAGGCTGGTCCTCAGTTATAATACTCAACACTTCATCCTGTATTAAAGGCTGGTCCTCAGTTATAATACTCACTACTGCATCCTGTATGAAAGGCTGGCTGGTCCTCAGTTATAATACTCACTACTGCATCCTGTATTAAAGGCTGGTCCTCAGTTATAATACTCACTACTGCATCCTGTATTAAAGGCTGGTCCTCAGTTATAATACTCGCTACTACATCATGTATTAAAGGCTGGTCCTCAGTTATAATACTCACCACTACATCCTGTATTAAAGGTTGGCTGGTCCTCAGTTATAATACTCACTACTGCATCCTGTATTAAAGGCTGGGCCTCAGTTATAATACTCACTACTGCATCCTGTATTAAAGGTTAGCTGGTCCTCAGTTATAATACTCACTACTACATCCTTTATTAAATGCTGGCTGGTCCTCAGTTATAATACTCA
This sequence comes from Salmo salar, assembly GCF_905237065.1. Lineage (NCBI taxonomy): Eukaryota > Metazoa > Chordata > Actinopteri > Salmoniformes > Salmonidae > Salmo > Salmo salar. The sequence continues at coordinate 36,162 of NW_025549300.1, read as the reverse complement.
CTACTACATCCTGTATTAAAGGCTGGTCCTCAGTTATAATACTCACTACTGCATCCTGTATTAAAGGCTGGTCCTCAGTTATAATACTCACCACTGCATCCTGTATTAAAGGCTGGCTGGTCCTCAGTTATAATACTCACTACTGCATCCTGCATTACAGGCTGGTCCTCAGTTATAATACTCACTACTACATCCTGTATTAAAGGCTGGTCCTCAGTTATAATACTCACTACTGCATCCTGTATTAAAGGCTGGTCCTCAGTTATAATACTCACTACTGCATCCTGTATTAAAGGCTGGTCCTCAGTTATAATACTTACTACTACATCCTGTATTAAAGGCTGGTCCTCAGTTATAATACTCACTACTACATCCTGTATTAAAGGCTGGTTCTCAGTTATAATACTCACCACTGCATCCTGTATTAAAGGCTGGTCCTCAGTTATAATACTCACTACTGCATCCTGTATTAAAGGTTAGCTGGTCCTCAGTTATAATACTCACTACTACATCCTGTATTAAAGGTTGGCTGGTCCTCAGTTATAATACTCACCACTACATCCTGTATTAAAGGCTGGTCCTCAGTTATAATACTCACTACTGCATCCTGTATTAAAGACTGGTCCTCAGATATAATACTCACTACTTCATCCTGTATTAAAGGCTGGCTGGTCCTCAGTTATAATACTCACTACTGCATCCTGTATTAAAGGCTGGCTGGTCCTCAGTTATAATACTCACTACTACATCCTGTATTAAAGGCTGGTCCTCAGTTATAATACTCACCACTGCATCCTGTATTAAAGGCTGGCTGATCCTCAGTTATAATACTCACTACTGCATCCTGTATTAAAGGCTGGTCCTCAGTTATAATACTCACTACAGCATCCTGTATTAAAGGCTGGCTGGTCCTCAGTTATAATACTCACTACTACATCCTGTATTAAAGGCTGGTCCTAAGTTATAATACTCACTACTGCATCCTGTATTAAAGGCTGGTCCTCAGTTATAATACTCACTACTGCATCCTGTATTAAAGGCTGGTCCTCAGTTATAATACTTACTACTACATCCTGTATTAAAGGCTGGTCCTCAGTTATAATACTCACTACTACATCCTGTAATAAAGGCTGGTCCTCAGTTATAATACTCACCACTGTTTCCCTGTATTAAAGGCTGGTCCTCAGTTATAATACTCACTACTGCATCCTGTATTAAATGCTGGTCCTCAGTTATAATACTCACTACTGCATCCTGTATTAAAGGCTGGCTGGTCCTCAGTTATAATACTCACTACTGCATCCTGTATTAAAGGCTGGCTGGTCCTCCGTTATAATACTCACTACTCCATCCTGTATTAAAGGCTGGCTGGTCCTCAGTTATAATACTCACTACTGCATCCTGTATTAAAGGCTGGCTGGTCCTCAGTTATAATACTCACCACTGCATCCTGTATTAAAGGCTGGTCCTCAGTTATAATACTCACCACTGCATCCTGTATTAAAGGCTGGTCCTCAGTTATAATACTCACTACTACATCCTGTATTAAAGGCTGGCTGGTCCTCAGTTATAATACTCACTACTGCATCCTGTATTAAAGGCTGGCTGGTCCTCAGTTATAATACTCACCACTGCATCCTGTATTAAAGGCTGGTCCTCAGTTATAATACTCACCACTGCATCCTGTATTAAAGGCTGGTCCTCAGTTATAATACTCACCACTACATCCTGTATTAAAGACTGGTCCTCAGTTATAATACTCACTACTGCATCCTGTATTAAAGGCTGGTCCTCAGATATAATACTCACTACTACATCCTGTATTAAAGGCTGGCTGGTCCTCAGTTATAATACTCACTACTGCATCCTGTATTAAAGGCTGGCTGGTCCTCAGTTATAATACTCACTACTACATCCTGTATTAAAGGATGGTCCTCAGTTATAATACTCACCACTGCATCCTGTATTAAAGGCTGGCTGGTCCTCAGTTATAATACTCACTACTGCATACTGTATTAAAGGCTGGTCCTCAGTTATAATACTCACTACTGCATCCTGTATTAAAGGCTGGCTGGTCCTCAGTTATAATACTCACTACTGCATCCTGCATTACAGGCTGATCCTCAGTTATAATACTCACTACTACATCCTGTATCAAAGGCTGGTCCTCAGTTATAATACTCACTACTGCATCCTGTATTAAAGGCTGGTCCTCAGTTATAATACTCACTACTGCATCCTGTATTAAAGGCTGGTCCTCAGTTATAATACTTACTACTACATCCTGTATTAAAGGCTGGTCATCAGTTATAATACTCACTACTACATCCTGTATTAAAGTCTGGTCCTCAGTTATAATACTCACCACTGCATCCTGTATTAAAGGCTGGTCCTCAGTTATAATACTCACCACTGCATCCTGTATTAAAGGTTAGCTGGTCCTCAGTTATAATACTCACTACTACATCCTGTATTAAAGGTTGGCTGGTCCTCAGTTATAATACTCACCACTACATCCTGTATTAAAGGCTGGTCCTCAGTTATAATACTCACTACTGCATCCTGTATTAAAGGCTGGTCCTCAGATATAATACTCACTACTTCATCCTGTATTAAAGGCTGGCTGGTCCTCAGTTATAATACTCACTACTGCATCCTGTATTAAAGGCTGGCTGGTCCTCAGTTATAATACTCACTACTACATCCTGTATTAAAGGCTGGTCCTCAGTTATAATACTCACCACTGCATCCTGTATTAAAGGCTGGCTGATCCTCAGTTATAATACTCACTACTGCATCCTGTATTAAAGGCTGGTCCTCAGTTATAATACTCACTACAGCATCCTGTATTAAAGGCTGGCTGGTCCTCAGTTATAATACTCACTACTGCATCCTGTATTAAAGGCTGGTCCTCAGTTATAATACTCACTACTACATCCTGTATTAAAGGCTGGTCCTCAGTTATAATACTCACTACTGCATCCTGTATTAAAGGCTGGTCCTCAGTTATAATACTCACTACTGCATCCTGTATTAAAGGCTGGTCCTCAGTTATAATACTCACTACTACATCCTGTATTAAAGGCTGGTCCTCAGTTATAATACTCACTACTACATCCTGTATTAAAGGCTGGTCCTCAGTTATAATACTCACCACTGTTTCCTGTATTAAAGGCTGGTCCTCAGTTATAATACTCACTACTGCATCCTGTATTAAATGCTGGTCCTCAGTTATAATACTCACTACTGCATCCTGTATTAAAGCCTGGCTGGTCCTCAGTTATAATACTCACTACTGCATCCTGTATTAAAGGCTGGCTGGTCCTCCGTTATAATACTCACTACTGCATCCTGTATTAAAGGCTGGTCCTCAGTTATAATACTCACCACTACATCCTGTATTAAAGGCTGGCTGGTCCTCAGTTATAATACTCACTACTGCATCCTGTATTAAAGGCTGGCTGGTCCTCAGTTATAATACTCACCACTGCATCCTGTATTAAAGGCTGGTCCTCAGTTATAATACTCACCACTGCATCCTGTATTAAAGGCTGGTCCTCAGTTATAATACTCACTACTACATCCTGTATTAAAGACTGGCTGGTCCTCAGTTATAATACTCACTACTGCATCCTGTATTAAAGGCTGGCTGGTCCTCAGTTATAATACTCACCACTGCATCCTGTATTAAAGGCTTGTCCTCAGTTATAATACTCACCACTGCATCCTGTATTAAAGGCTGGTCCTCAGTTATAATACTCACCACTGCATCCTGTATTAAAGGCTGGTCCTCAGTTATAATACTCACCACTACATCCTGTATTAAAGGCTGGTCCTCAGTTATAATACTCACTACTGCATCCTGTATTAAAGGCTGGTCCTCAGTTATAATACTCACTACTGCATCCTGTATTAAAGGCTGGTCCTCAGTTATAATACTCACTACTGCATCCTGTATTAAAGGCTGGTCCTCAGTAATAATACTCACTACTGCATCCTGTATTAAAGGTTGGCTGGTCCTCAGTTATAATACTCACCACTACATCCTGTATTAAAGGCTGGTCCTCAGTTATAATACTCACTACTGCATCCTGTATTAAAGGCTGGCTGGTCCTCAGTTATAATACTCACTACTACATCCTGTATTAAAGACTGGTCCTCAGTTATAATACTCAACACTTCATCCTGTATTAAAGGCTGGTCCTCAGTTATAATACTCACTACTGCATCCTGTATTAAAGGCTGGTCCTCAGTTATAATACTCACTACTGCATCCTGTATTAAAGGCTGGTCCTCAGTTATAATACTCACTACTACATCATGTATTAAAGGCTGGTCCTCAGTTATAATACTCACCACTACATCCTGTATTAAAGGTTGGCTGGTCCTCAGTTATAATACTCACTACTGCATCCTGTATTAAAGGCTGGTCCTCAGTTATAATACTCACTACTGCATCCTGTATTAAAGGTTAGCTGGTCCTCAGTTATAATACTCACTACTACATCCTTTATTAAATGCTGGCTGGTCCTCAGTTATAATACTCACTACTGCATCCTGTATTAAAGGCTGGTCCTCAGTTATAATACTCACTACTGCATCCTGTATTAAAGGCTGGTCCTCAGTTATAATACTCACCACTACATCCTGTATTAAAGGCTGGTTTGTCCTCAGTTATAATACTCACCACTACATCCTGTATTAAAGGCTCGTCCTCAGTTATAATACTCACCACTGCATCCTGTATTAAAGGATGGTCCTCAGCTATAATACTCACTACTGCATCCTGTATTAAAGGCTGGTCCTCAGTTATAATACTCACCACTGCATCCTGTATTAAAGGCTGGTCCTCAGTTATAATACTCACCACTGCATCCTGTATTAAAGGCTGGTCCTCAGTTATAATACTCACTACTACATTCTGTATTAAAGGCTGGCTGGTCCTCAGTTATAATACTCACTACTACATCCTGTATTAAAGACTGGTCCTCAGTTATAATACTCAACACTGCATCCTGTATTAAAGGCTGGTCCTCAGTTATAATACTCACTACTGCATCCTGTATGAAAGGCTGGCTGGTCCTCAGTTATAATACTCACCACTGCATCCTGTATTAAAGAATGGTCCTCAGTTATAATACTCACTACTGCATCCTGTATTAAAGGCTGGTCCTCAGTAATAATACTCACCACTACATCCTGTATTAAAGGCTGGTCCTCAGTTATAATACTCACTACTGCATCCTGTATTAAAGGCTGGCTGGTCCTCAGTTATAATACTCACTACTGCATCCTGTATTAAAGGTTGGCTGGTCCTCAGTTATAATACTCACCACTACATCCTGTATTAAAGGCTGGTCCTCAGTTATAATACTCACTACTGCATCCTGTATTAAAGGCTGGTCCTCAGTTATAATACTCACTACTGCATCCTGTATTAAAGGCTGGCTGGTCCTCAGTTATAATACTCACTACTGCATCCTGTATTAAAGGTTGGCTGGTCCTCAGTTATAATACTCACTACTGCATCCTGTATTAAAGGCTGGTCCTCAGTTATAATACTCACTACTGCATCCTGTATTAAAGGTTAGCTGGTCCTCAGTTATAATACTCACTACTACATCCTTTATTAAATGCTGGCTGGTCCTCAGTTATAATACTCACTACTACATCCTGTATTAAAGGCTGGTCCTCAGTTATAATACTCACTACTGCATCCTGTATTAAAGGCTGGTCCTCAGTTATAATACTCACCACTACATCCTGTATTAAAGGCTGGTTTGTCCTCAGTTATAATACTCACTACTGCATCCTGTATTAAAGGCTGGCTGGTCCTCAGTTATAATACTCACAACTACATCCTGTATTAAAGACTGGTCCTCAGTTATAATACTCAACACTTCATCCTGTATTAAAGGCTGGTCCTCAGTTATAATACTCACTACTGCATCCTGTATGAAAGGCTGGCTGGTCCTCTGTTATAATACTCACTACTGCATCCTGTATTAAAGGCTGGTCCTCAGTTATAATACTCACTACTACATCATGTATTAAAGGCTGGTCCTCAGTTATTATACTCACCACTATTCCTGTATTAAAGGCTGGTCCTCAGTTAAAATACTCACCACTACATCCTGTATTAAAGGCTGGTCCTCAGTTATAATACTCACCACTACATCCTGTATTAAAGGCTGGTCCTCAGTTATAATACTCACTACTACATCCTGTATTAAAGGCTGGTCCTCAGTTATAATACTCACTACTACATCCTGTATTAAAGGATGGTCCTCAGTTATAGTACTCACTACTGCATCCTGTATTAAAGGCTGGCTGGTCCTCAGTTATAATACTCACTACTGCATCCTGTATTAAAGACTGGCTGGTCCTCAGTTATAATACTACTGCATCCTGTATTAAAGACTGGCTGGTCCTCAGTTATAATACTCACTACTGCATCCTGTATTAAAGGCTGGCTGGTCCTCAGTTATAATACTCACTACTGCATCCTGTATTAAAGGCTGGTCCTCAGTTATAATACTCACTACTGCATCCTGTATTAAAGGTTGGCTGGTCCTCAGTTATAATACTCAATACTGCATCCTGTATTAAAGGCTGGTCCTCAGTTATAATACTCACTACTACATCCTGTATTAAAGGCTGGTCCTCAGTTATAATACTCACTACTGCATCCTGTATTAAAGACTGGTCCTCAGTTATAATACTCACTACTGCATCCTGTATTAAAGGCTGGCTGGTCATCAGTTATAATACTCACTACTACATCCTGTGTTAAAGGCTTGTCCTCAGTTATAATTCTCACTACTGCATCCTGTATTAAAGGCTGGTCCTCAGTTATAATACTCACTACTGCATCCTGCATTAAAGGCTGGTCCTCAGTTATAATACTCACTACTAAATCCTGTATTAAAGGCTGGTCCTCAGTTATAATACTCACTACTGCATCCTGTATTAAAGGCTGGTCCTCATTTATTATACTCACTACTGCATCCTGTATTAAAGGCTGGTCCTCAGTTATAATACTCACCACTACATCCTGTATTAAAGGCTGGTCCTCAGTTATAATACTCACCACTGCATCCTGTATTAAAGGCTGGTCCTCAGTTATAATACTCACCACTGCATCCTGTATTAAAGGCTGATCCTCAGTTATAATACTCATCAATGCATCCTGTATTAAAGGCTGGTCCTCAGTTATAATACTCACCACTGCATCCTGTATTAAAGGCTGGTCCTCAGTTATAATACTCACTACTACATCCTGTATTAAAGGCTGGCTGGTCCTCAGTTATAATACTCACTACTGCATCCTGTATTAAAGGCTGGTCCTCAGTTATAATACTCACCACTACATCCTGTATTAAAGAATGGTCCTCAGTTATAATATTCACCACTGCATACTCTATTAAAGGCTGGTCCTCAGTTTAAATACTGACTACTGACTACTGCATCCTGTATTAAAGGTTGGCTGGTCCTCAGTTATAATACTCACTACTGCATCCTGTATTAAAGGCTGGTCCTCAGTAATAATACTCACTACTGCATCCTGTATTAAAGGCTGGTCCTCAGTTATAATACTCACTACTGCATCCTGTATTAAAGGCTGGTCCTCAGTAATAATACTCACTACTGCATCCGGTATTAAAGGCTGGTCCTCAGTAATAATACTCACTACTGCATCCTGTATTAAAGGCTAGTCCTCAGTTTTAAAACTCACTACTGCATCCTGTATTAAAGGTTGGCTGGTCCTCAGTTATAATACTCACCACTACATCCTGTATTAAAGGCTGGTCCTCAGTTATAATACTCACTACTGCATCCTGTATTAAAGGCTGGCTGGTCCTCAGTTATAATACTCACTACTACATCCTGTATTAAAGGCTGGTCCTCAGTTATAATACTCAACACTTCATCCTGTATTAAAGGCTGGTCCTCAGTTATAATACTCACTACTGCATCCTGTATTAAAGGCTGGCTGGTCCTCAGTTATAATACTCACTACTGCATCCTGTATTAAAGGCTGGTCCTCAGTTATAATACTCACTACTGCATCCTGTATTAAAGGCTGGTCCTCAGTTATAATACTCGCTACTACATCATGTATTAAAGGCTGGTCCTCAGTTATAATACTCACCACTACATCCTGTATTAAAGGTTGGCTGGTCCTCAGTTATAATACTCACTACTGCATCCTGTATTAAAGGCTGGGCCTCAGTTATAATACTCACTACTGCATCCTGTATTAAAGGTTAGCTGGTCCTCAGTTATAATACTCACTACTACATCCTTTATTAAATGCTGGCTGGTCCTCAGTTATAATACTCACTACTACATCCTGTATTAAAGGCTGGTCCTCAGTTATAATACTCACTACTGCATCCTGTATTAAAGGCTGGTCCTCAGTTATAATACTCACCACTGCATCCTGTATTAAAGGCTGGCTGGTCCTCAGTTATAATACTCACTACTGCATCCTGCATTACAGGCTGGTCCTCAGTTATAATACTCACTACTACATCCTGTATTAAAGGCTGGTCCTCAGTTATAATACTCACTACTGCATCCTGTATTAAAGGCTGGTCCTCAGTTATAATACTCACTACTGCATCCTGTATTAAAGGCTGGTCCTCAGTTATAATACTTACTACTACATCCTGTATTAAAGGCTGGTCCTCAGTTATAATACTCACTACTACATCCTGTATTAAAGGCTGGTTCTCAGTTATAATACTCACCACTGCATCCTGTATTAAAGGCTGGTCCTCAGTTATAATACTCACTACTGCATCCTGTATTAAAGGTTAGCTGGTCCTCAGTTATAATACTCACTACTACATCCTGTATTAAAGGTTGGCTGGTCCTCAGTTATAATACTCACCACTACATCCTGTATTAAAGACTGGTCCTCAGTTATAATACTCACTACTGCATCCTGTATTAAAGGCTGGTCCTCAGATATAATACTCACTACTTCATCCTGTATTAAAGGCTGGCTGGTCCTCAGTTATAATACTCACTACTGCATCCTGTATTAAAGGCTGGCTGGTCCTCAGTTATAATACTCACTACTACATCCTGTATTAAAGGCTGGTCCTCAGTTATAATACTCACCACTGCATCCTGTATTAAAGGCTGGCTGATCCTCAGTTATAATACTCACTACTGCATCCTGTATTAAAGGCTGGTCCTCAGTTATAATACTCACTACAGCATCCTGTATTAAAGGCTGGCTGGTCCTCAGTTATAATACTCACTACTGCATCCTGTATTAAAGGCTGGTCCTCAGTTATAATACTCACTACTACATCCTGTATTAAAGGCTGGTCCTAAGTTATAATACTCACTACTGCATCCTGTATTAAAGGCTGGTCCTCAGTTATAATACTCACTACTGCATCCTGTATTAAAGGCTGGTCCTCTGTTATAATACTCACTACTGCATCCTGTATTAAAGGCTGGTCCTCAGTTATAATACTCACCACTACATCCTGTATTAAAGGCTGGTCCTCAGTTATAATACTCACTACTGCATCCTGTATTAAAGGCTGGCTGGTCCTCAGTTATAATACTCACTACTGCATCCTGTATTAAAGGTTGGCTGGTCCTCAGTTATAATACTCACCACTACATCCTGTATTAAAGGCTGGTCCTCAGTTATAATACTCACTACTGCATCCTGTATTAAAGGCTGGTCCTCAGTTATAATACTCACTACTGCATCCTGTATTAAAGGCTGGCTGGTCCTCAGTTATAATACTCACTACTGCATCCTGTATTAAAGGTTGGCTGGTCCTCAGTTATAATACTCACCACTACATCCTGTATTAAAGGCTGGTCCTCAGTTATAATACTCACTACTGCATCCTGTATTAAAGGCTGGCTGGTCCTCAGTTATAATACTCACAACTACATCCTGTATTAAAGACTGGTCCTCAGTTATAATACTCAACACTTCATCCTGTATTAAAGGCTGGTCCTCAGTTATAATACTCACTACTGCATCCTGTATGAAAGGCTGGCTGGTCCTCTGTTATAATACTCACTACTGCATCCTGTATTAAAGGCTGGTCCTCAGTTATAATACTCACTACTACATCATGTATTAAAGGCTGGTCCTCAGTTATTATACTCACCACTATTCCTGTATTAAAGGCTGGTCCTCAGTTAAAATACTCACCACTACATCCTGTATTAAATGCTGGTCCTCAGTTATAATACTCACCACTACATCCTGTATTAAAGTCTGGTCCTCAGTTATAATACTCACTACTGCATCCTGTATTAAAGGCTGGTCCTCAGTTATAATACTCACTACTGCATCCTGTATTAAAGGCTGGCTGGTCCTCAGTTATAATACTCACTACTGCATCCTGTATTAAAGGTTGGCTGGTCCTCAGTTATAATACTCACTACTGCATCCTGTATTAAAGGCTGGTCCTCAGTTATAATACTCACTACTGCATCCTGTATTAAAGGTTAGCTGGTCCTCAGTTATAATACTCACTACTACATCCTTTATTAAATGCTGGCTGGTCCTCAGTTATAATACTCACTACTACATCCTGTATTAAAGGCTGGTCCTCAGTTATAATACTCACTACTGCATCCTGTATTAAAGGCTGGTCCTCAGTTATAATACTCACCACTACATCCTGTATTAAAGGCTGGTTTGTCCTCAGTTATAATACTCACTACTGCATCCTGTATTAAAGGCTGGCTGGTCCTCAGTTATAATACTCACAACTACATCCTGTATTAAAGACTGGTCCTCAGTTATAATACTCAACACTTCATCCTGTATTAAAGGCTGGTCCTCAGTTATAATACTCACTACTGCATCCTGTATGAAAGGCTGGCTGGTCCTCTGTTATAATACTCACTACTGCATCCTGTATTAAAGGCTGGTCCTCAGTTATAATACTCACTACTACATCATGTATTAAAGGCTGGTCCTCAGTTATTATACTCACCACTATTCCTGTATTAAAGGCTGGTCCTCAGTTAAAATACTCACCACTACATCCTGTATTAAAGGCTGGTCCTCAGTTATAATACTCACCACTACATCCTGTATTAAAGGCTGGTCCTCAGTTATAATACTCACTACTACATCCTGTATTAAAGGCTGGTCCTCAGTTATAATACTCACTACTACATCCTGTATTAAAGGATGGTCCTCAGTTATAATACTCACTACTACATCCTGTATTAAAGGCTGGTCCTCAGTTATAATACTCACTACTGCATCCTGTATTAAAGACTGGTCCTCAGTTATAATACTCACTACTGCATCCTGTATTAAAGGCTGGCTGGTCATCAGTTATAATACTCAATACTACATCCTGTGTTAAAGGCTTGTCCTCAGTTATAATTCTCACTACTGCATCCTGTATTAAAGGCTGGTCCTCAGTTATAATACTCACTACTGAATCCTGCATTAAAGGCTGGTCCTCAGTTATAATACTCACTACTAAATCCTGTATTAAAGGCTGGTCCTCAGTTATAATACTCACTACTGCATCCTGTATTAAAGGCTGGTCCTCATTTATAATACTCACTACTGCATCCTGTATTAAAGGCTGGTCCTCAGTTATAATACTCACTACTACATCCTTGTCACGTCCTGACCAGTAGAGGGTGTAGTTGGGTCAGGACGTGGCAGAAGGGAGTGTGTGTTTTTTATTGTTTCATTGATTTTGGCCGTGTGACTTCCAATCAAGCACAGCTGTAGAGGGTTGTGGTTGATTGGGAGTCACACATAAGTTGCCTACGTTTCCTTTGTGTGGTGTGGGTAATTGTGCTTGTCAATGTGGTTTCACCTGACAGGACTGTGTTGGCTGTCAGTTTTTGTTGTTTTTGTAAATGCATAGTGTTCGTGACATTAAATATGACGAACCCTAACTCCGCCGCATTTTGGTCCACTTCTTCCATAGACAGCCGTTACAATCCTGTATTAAAGGTTGGTCCTCAGTTATAATACTCACCACTACATCCTGTATTAAAGGCTGGTCCTCAGTTATAATACTCACCACTACATCCTGTATTAAAGACTGGTCCTCAGTTATAATACTCACTACTGCATCCTGTATTAAAGGATGGCTGGTCCTCAGTTATAATACTCACTACTGCATCCTGTATTAAAGGCTGGCTGGTCCTCAGTTATAATACTCACTACTACATCCTGTATTAAAGGATGGTCCTCAGTTATAATACTCACCACTGCATCCTGTATTAAAGGCTGGCTGGTCCTCAGTTATAATACTCACTACTGCATCCTGTATTAAAGGCTGGTCCTCAGTTATAATACTCACTACTGCATCCTGTATTAAAGGCTGGCTGGTCCTCAGTTATAATACTCACTACTGCATCCTGCATTACAGGCTGGTCCTCAGTTATAATACTCACTACTACATCCTGTATTAAAGGCTGGTCCTCAGTTATAATACTCACTACTGCATCCTGTATTAAAGGCTGGTCCTCAGTTATAATACTCACTACTGCATCCTGTATTAAAGGCTGGTCCTCAGTTATAATACTTACTACTACATCCTGTATTAAAGGCTGGTCCTCAGTTATAATACTCACTACTACATCCTGTATTAAAGGCTGGTCCTCAGTTATAATACTCACCACTGCATCCTGTATTAAAGGCTGGTCCTCAGTTATAATACTCACTACTGCATCCTGTATTAAAGGTTAGCTGGTCCTCAGTTATAATACTCACTACTACATCCTGTATTAAAGGTTGGCTGGTCCTCAGTTATAATACTCACCACTACATCCTGTATTAAAGACTGGTCCTCAGTTATAATACTCACTACTGCATCCTGTATTAAAGGCTGGTCCTCAGATATAATACTCACTACTTCATCCTGTATTAAAGGCTGGCTGGTCCTCAGTTATAATACTCACTACTGCATCCTGTATTAAAGGCTGGCTGGTCCTCAGTTATAATACTCACTACTACATCCTGTATTAAAGGCTGGTCCTCAGTTATAATACTCACTACTGCATCCTGTATTAAAGGCTGGCTGGTCATCAGTTATAATACTCAATACTACATCCTGTGTTAAAGGCTTGTCCTCAGTTATAATTCTCACTACTGCATCCTGTATTAAAGGCTGGTCCTCAGTTATAATACTCACTACTGAATCCTGCATTAAAGGCTGGTCCTCAGTTATAATACTCACTACTAAATCCTGTATTAAAGGCTGGTCCTCAGTTATAATACTCACTACTGCATCCTGTATTAAAGGCTGGTCCTCATTTATAATACTCACTACTGCATCCTGTATTAAAGGCTGGTCCTCAGTTATAATACTCACCACTACATCCTGTATTAAAGGCTGGTCCTCAGTTATAATACTCACCACTGCATCCTGTATTAAAGGCTGGTCCTCAGTTATAATACTCACCACTGCATCCTGTATTAAAGGCTGATCCTCAGTTATAATACTCATCAATGCGTCCTGTATTAAAGGCTGGTCCTCAGTTATAATACTCACCACTGCATCCTGTATTAAAGGCTGGTCCTCAGTTATAATACTCACTACTACATCCTGTATTAAAGGCTGGCTGGTCCTCAGTTATAATACTCACTACTGCATCCTGTATTAAAGGCTGGTCCTCAGTTATAATACTCACCACTACATCCTGTATTAAAGAATGGTCCTCAGTTATAATATTCACCACTGCATACTCTATTAAAGGCTGGTCCTCAGTTTAAATACTGACACTACTACTGCATCCTGTATTAAAGGTTGGCTGGTCCTCAGTTATAATACTCACTACTGCATCCTGTATTAAAGGCTGGTCCTCAGTAATAATACTCACTACTGCATCCTGTATTAAAGGCTGGTCCTCAGTTATAATACTCACTACTGCATCCTGTATTAAAGGCTGGTCCTCAGTAATAATACTCACTACTGCATCCGGTATTAAAGGCTGGTCCTCAGTAATAATACTCACTACTGCATCCTGTATTAAAGGCTAGTCCTCAGTTTTAAAACTCACTACTGCATCCTGTATTAAAGGTTGGCTGGTCCTCAGTTATAATACTCACCACTACATCCTGTATTAAAGGCTGGTCCTCAGTTATAATACTCACTACTGCATCCTGTATTAAAGGCTGGCTGGTCCTCAGTTATAATACTCACTACTACATCCTGTATTAAAGGCTGGTCCTCAGTTATAATACTCAACACTTCATCCTGTATTAAAGGCTGGTCCTCAGTTATAATACTCACTACTGCATCCTGTATGAAAGGCTGGCTGGTCCTCAGTTATAATACTCACTACTGCATCCTGTATTAAAGGCTGGTCCTCAGTTATAATACTCACTACTGCATCCTGTATTAAAGGCTGGTCCTCAGTTATAATACTCGCTACTACATCATGTATTAAAGGCTGGTCCTCAGTTATAATACTCACCACTACATCCTGTATTAAAGGTTGGCTGGTCCTCAGTTATAATACTCACTACTGCATCCTGTATTAAAGGCTGGGCCTCAGTTATAATACTCACTACTGCATCCTGTATTAAAGGTTAGCTGGTCCTCAGTTATAATACTCACTACTACATCCTTTATTAAATGCTGGCTGGTCCTCAGTTATAATACTCACTACTACATCCTGTATTAAAGGCTGGTCCTCAGTTATAATACTCACTACTGCATCCTGTATTAAAGGCTGGTCCTCAGTTATAATACTCACCACTGCATCCTGTATTAAAGGCTGGCTGGTCCTCAGTTATAATACTCACTACTGCATCCTGCATTACAGGCTGGTCCTCAGTTATAATACTCACTACTACATCCTGTATTAAAGGCTGGTCCTCAGTTATAATACTCACTACTGCATCCTGTATTAAAGGCTGGTCCTCAGTTATAATACTCACTACTGCATCCTGTATTAAAGGCTGGTCCTCAGTTATAATACTTACTACTACATCCTGTATTAAAGGCTGGTCCTCAGTTATAATACTCACTACTACATCCTGTATTAAAGGCTGGTCCTCAGTTATAATACTCACCACTGCATCCTGTATTAAAGGCTGGTCCTCAGTTATAATACTCACTACTGCATCCTGTATTAAAGGTTAGCTGGTCCTCAGTTATAATACTCACTACTACATCCTGTATTAAAGGTTGGCTGGTCCTCAGTTATAATACTCACCACTACATCCTGTATTAAAGACTGGTCCTCAGTTATAATACTCACTACTGCATCCTGTATTAAAGACTGGTCCTCAGATATAATACTCACTACTTCATCCTGTATTAAAGGCTGGCTGGTCCTCAGTTATAATACTCACTACTGCATCCTGTATTAAAGGCTGGCTGGTCCTCAGTTATAATACTCACTACTACATCCTGTATTAAAGGCTGGTCCTCAGTTATAATACTCACCACTGCATCCTGTATTAAAGGCTGGCTGATCCTCAGTTATAATACTCACTACTGCATCCTGTATTAAAGGCTGGTCCTCAGTTATAATACTCACTACAGCATCCTGTATTAAAGGCTGGCTGGTCCTCAGTTATAATACTCACTACTGCATCCTGTATTAAAGGCTGGTCCTCAGTTATAATACTCACTACTACATCCTGTATTAAAGGCTGGTCCTAAGTTATAATACTCACTACTGCATCCTGTATTAAAGGCTGGTCCTCAGTTATAATACTCACTACTGCATCCTGTATTAAAGGCTGGTCCTCTGTTATAATACTCACTACTGCATCCTGTATTAAAGGCTGGTCCTCAGTTATAATACTCACCACTACATCCTGTATTAAAGGCTGGTCCTCAGTTATAATTCTCACTACTGCATCCTGTATTAAAGGCTGGCTGGTCCTCAGTTATAATACTCACTACTGCATCCTGTATTAAAGGTTGGCTGGTCCTCAGTTATAATACTCACCACTACATCCTGTATTAAAGGCTGGTCCTCAGTTATAATACTCACTACTGCATCCTGTATTAAAGGCTGGTCCTCAGTTATAATACTCACTACTGCATCCTGTATTAAAGGCTGGCTGGTCCTCAGTTATAATACTCACTACTGCATCCTGTATTAAAGACTGGTCCTCAGTTATAATACTCAACACTTCATCCTGTATTAAAGGCTGGTCCTCAGTTATAATACTCACTACTGCATCCTGTATGAAAGGCTGGCTGGTCCTCTGTTATAATACTCACTACTGTATCCTGTATTAAAGGCTGGTCCTCAGTTATAATACTCACTACTACATCATGTATTAAAGGCTGGTCCTCAGTTATTATACTCACCACTATTCCTGTATTAAAGGCTGGTCCTCAGTTAAAATACTCACCACTACATCCTGTATTAAAGGCTGGTCCTCAGTTATAATACTCACCACTACATCCTGTATTAAAGGCTGGTCCTCAGTTATAATACTCACTACTACATCCTGTATTAAAGGCTGGTCCTCAGTTATAATACTCACTACTACATCCTGTATTAAAGGATGGTCCTCAGTTATAGTACTCACTACTGCATCCTGTATTAAAGGCTGGCTGGTCCTCAGTTATAATACTCACTACTGCATCCTGTATTAAAGACTGGCTGGTCCTCAGTTATAATACTACTGCATCCTGTATTAAAGACTGGCTGGTCCTCAGTTATAATACTCACTACTGCATCCTGTATTAAAGGCTGGCTGGTCCTCAGTTATAATACTCACTACTGCATCCTGTATTAAAGGCTGGTCCTCAGTTATAATACTCACTACTGCATCCTGTATTAAAGGTTGGCTGGTCCTCAGTTATAATACTCAATACTGCATCCTGTATTAAAGGCTGGTCCTCAGTTATAATACTCACTACTACATCCTGTATTAAAGGCTGGTCCTCAGTTATAATACTCACTACTGCATCCTGTATTAAAGACTGGTCCTCAGTTATAATACTCACTACTGCATCCTGTATTAAAGGCTGGCTGGTCATCAGTTATAATACTCACTACTACATCCTGTGTTAAAGGCTGGTCCTCAGTTATAATTCTCACTACTGCATCCTGTATTAAAGGCTGGTCCTCAGTTATAATACTCACTACTGCATCCTGCATTAAAGGCTGGTCCTCAGTTATAATACTCACTACTAAATCCTGTATTAAAGACTGGTCCTCAGTTATAATACTCACTACTGCATCCTGTATTAAAGGCTGGTCCTCATTTATAATACTCACTACTGCATCCTGTATTAAAGGCTGGTCCTCAGTTATAATACTCACCACTACATCCTGTATTAAAGGCTGGTCCTCAGTTATAATACTCACCACTGCATCCTATATTAAAGGCTGGTCCTCAGTTATAATACTCACCACTGCATCCTGTATTAAAGGCTGATCCTCAGGTATAATACTCATCAATGCGTCCTGTATTAAAGGCTGGTCCTCAGTTATAATACTCACCACTGCATCCTGTATTAAAGGCTGGTCCTCAGTTATAATACTCACTACTACATCCTGTATTAAAGGCTGGCTGGTCCTCAGGTATAATACTCACTACTGCATCCTGTATTAAAGGCTGGTCCTCAGTTATAATACTCACCACTACATCCTGTATTAAAGAATGGTCCTCAGTTATAATATTCACCACTGCATACTCTATTAAAGGCTGGTCCTCAGTTTAAATACTGACTACTGACTACTGCATCCTGTATTAAAGGTTGGCTGGTCCTCAGTTATAATACTCACTACTGCATCCTGTATTAAAGGCTGGTCCTCAGTAATAATACTCACTACTGCATCCTGTATTAAAGGCTGGTCCTCAGTTATAATACTCACTACTGCATCCTGTATTAAAGGCTGGTCCTCAGTAATAATACTCACTACTACAACCTGTATTAAAGGCTAGTCCTCAGTTTTAAAACTCACTACTGCATCCTGTATTAAAGGTTGGCTGGTCCTCAGTTATAATACTCACCACTACATCCTGTATTAAAGGCTGGTCCTCAGTTATAATACTCACTACTGCATCCTGTATTAAAGACTGGCTGGTCCTCAGTTATAATACTCACTACTACATCCTGTATTAAAGACTGGTCCTCAGTTATAATACTCAACACTTCATCCTGTATTAAAGGCTGGTCCTCAGTTATAATACTCACTACTGCATCCTGTATGAAAGGCTGGCTGGTCCGCAGTTATAATACTCACTACTGCATCCTGTATTAAAGGCTGGTCCTCAGTTATAATACTCACTACTGCATCCTGTATTAAAGGCTGGTCCTCAGTTATAATACTCGCTACTACATCATGTATTAAAGGCTGGTCCTCAGTTATAATACTCACCACTACATCCTGTATTAAAGGTTGGCTGGTCCTCAGTTATAATACTCACTACTGCATCCTGTATTAAAGGCTGGTCCTCAGTTATAATACTCACTACTGCATCCTGTATTAAAGGTTAGCTGGTCCTCAGTTATAATACTCACTACTACATCCTTTATTAAATGCTGGCTGGTCCTCAGTTATAATACTCACTACTACATCCTGTATTAAAGGCTGGTCCTCAGTTATAATACTCACTACTGCATCCTGTATTAAAGGCTGGTCCTCAGTTATAATACTTACCACTGCATCCTGTATTAAAGGCTGGCTGGTCCTCAGTTATAATACTCACTACTGCATCCTGCATTACAGGCTGGTCCTCAGTTATAATTCTCACTACTACATCCTGTATTAAAGGCTGGTCCTCAGTTATAATACTCACTACTGCATCCTGTATTAAAGGCTGGTCCTCAGTTATAATACTCACTACTGCATCCTGTATTAAAGGCTGGTCCTCAGTTATAATACTCACTACTACATCCTGTATTAAAGGCTGGTCCTCAGTTATAATACTCACTACTACATCCTGTATTAAAGGCTGGTCCTCAGTTATAATACTCACCACTGCATCCTGTATTA
This sequence comes from Salmo salar, assembly GCF_905237065.1. Taxonomy (NCBI): domain Eukaryota; kingdom Metazoa; phylum Chordata; class Actinopteri; order Salmoniformes; family Salmonidae; genus Salmo; species Salmo salar. The sequence continues at coordinate 17,214 of NW_025549300.1, read as the reverse complement.
AAGGCTGGTCCTCAGTTATAATACTCACTACTGCATCCTGTATTAAAGGTTAGCTGGTCCTCAGTTATAATACTCACTACTACATCCTGTATTAAAGGTTGGCTGGTCCTCAGTTATAATACTCACCACTACATCCTGTATTAAAGACTGGTCCTCAGTTATAATACTCACTACTGCATCCTGTATTAAAGACTGGTCCTCAGATATAATACTCACTACTTCATCCTGTATTAAAGGCTGGCTGGTCCTCAGTTATAATACTCACTACTGCATCCTGTATTAAAGGCTGGCTGGTCCTCAGTTATAATACTCACTACTACATCCTGTATTAAAGGCTGGTCCTCAGTTATAATACTCACCACTGCATCCTGTATTAAAGGCTGGCTGATCCTCAGTTATAATACTCACTACTGCATCCTGTATTAAAGGCTGGTCCTCAGTTATAATACTCACTACAGCATCCTGTATTAAAGGCTGGCTGGTCCTCAGTTATAATACTCACTACTGCATCCTGTATTAAAGGCTGGTCCTCAGTTATAATACTCACTACTACATCCTGTATTAAAGGCTGGTCCTAAGTTATAATACTCACTACTGCATCCTGTATTAAAGGCTGGTCCTCAGTTATAATACTCACTACTGCATCCTGTATTAAAGGTTAGCTGGTCCTCAGTTATAATACTCACTACTACATCCTTGTCACGTCCTGACCAGTAGAGGGTGTAGTTCGGTCAGGATACTGGCAGAAGGGAGTGTGTGTTTTATTTGTTTCATTGATTTTGGCCGTGTGACTTCCAATCAAGCACAGCTGTAGAGGGTTGTGGTTGATTGGGAGTCACACATACCACTACGTTTCCTTTGTGTGGTGTGGGTAATTGTGCTTGTCAATGTGGTTTCACCTGACAGGACTGTGTTGGCTGTCAGTTTTGTTGTTTTTGTAAAGTGCATGGTGCTCGTACATTAAATATGACGAACCCTAACTCCGCCGCATTTTGGTCCACTTCTTCCATAGACAGCCGCTACAATCCTGTATTAAAGGTTGGTCCTCAGTTATAATACTCACCACTACATCCTGTATTAAAGGCTGGTCCTCAGTTATAATACTCACCACTACATCCTGTATTAAAGACTGGTCCTCAGTTATAATACTCACTACTGCATCCTGTATTAAAGGATGGCTGGTCCTCAGTTATAATACTCACTACTGCATCCTGTATTAAAGGCTGGCTGGTCCTCAGTTATAATACTCACTACTACATCCTGTATTAAAGGATGGTCCTCAGTTATAATACTCACCACTGCATCCTGTATTAAAGGCTGGCTGGTCCTCAGTTATAATACTCACTACTGCATCCTGTATTAAAGGCTGGTCCTCAGTTATAATACTCACTACTGCATCCTGTATTAAAGGCTGGCTGGTCCTCAGTTATAATACTCACTACTGCATCCTGCATTACAGGCTGGTCCTCAGTTATAATACTCACTACTACATCCTGTATTAAAGGCTGGTCCTCAGTTATAATACTCACTACTGCATCCTGTATTAAAGGCTGGTCCTCAGTTATAATACTCACTACTGCATCCTGTATTAAAGGCTGGTCCTCAGTTATAATACTTACTACTACATCCTGTATTAAAGGCTGGTCCTCAGTTATAATACTCACTACTACATCCTGTATTAAAGGCTGGATTCCTCAGTTATAATACTCACCACTGCATCCTGTATTAAAGGCTGGTCCTCAGTTATAATACTCACTACTGCATCCTGTATTAAAGGTTAGCTGGTCCTCAGTTATAATACTCACTACTACATCCTGTATTAAAGGTTGGCTGGTCCTCAGTTATAATACTCACCACTACATCCTGTATTAAAGACTGGTCCTCAGTTATAATACTCACTACTGCATCCTGTATTAAAGACTGGTCCTCAGATATAATACTCACTACTTCATCCTGTATTAAAGGCTGGCTGGTCCTCAGTTATAATACTCACTACTGCATCCTGTATTAAAGGCTGGCTGGTCCTCAGTTATAATACTCACTACTACATCCTGTATTAAAGGCTGGTCCTCAGTTATAATACTCACCACTGCATCCTGTATTAAAGGCTGGCTGATCCTCAGTTATAATACTCACTACTGCATCCTGTATTAAAGGCTGGTCCTCAGTTATAATACTCACTACAGCATCCTGTATTAAAGGCTGGCTGGTCCTCAGTTATAATACTCACTACTGCATCCTGTATTAAAGGCTGGTCCTCAGTTATAATACTCACTACTACATCCTGTATTAAAGGCTGGTCCTAAGTTATAATACTCACTACTGCATCCTGTATTAAAGGCTGGTCCTCAGTTATAATACTCACTACTGCATCCTGTATTAAAGGCTGGTCCTCTGTTATAATACTCACCACTACATCCTGTATTAAAGGCTGGTCCTCAGTTATAATACTCACCACTACATCCTGTATTAAAGGCTGGTCCTCAGTTATAATACTCACCACTACATCCTGTATTAAAGGCTGGTCCTCAGTTATAATACTCACCACTACATCCTGTATTTAAGGCTGGTCCTCAGTTATAATACTCACCACTGCATCCTGTATTAAAGGCTGGTCCTCAGTTATAATACTCACTACTGCATCCTGTATTAAAGAATGGTCCTCAGTTATAATACTCACTACTGCATCCTGTATTAAAGGCTGGTCCTCAGTTATAATACTCACTACTGCATCCTGTATTAAAGGTTGGCTGGTCCTCAGTTATAATACTCACCACTACATCCTGTATTAAAGGCTGGTCCTCAGTTATAATACTCAGTACTGCATCCTGTATTAAAGGCTGGCTGGTCCTCAGTTATAATACTCACTACTACATCCTGTATTAAAGACTGGTCCACAGTTATAATACTCAACACTGCATCCTGTATTAAAGGCTGGTCCTCAGTTATAATACTCACTACTGCATCCTGTATGAAAGGCTGGCTGGTCCTCTGTTATAATACTCACTACTGCATCCTGTATTAAAGGCTGGTCCTCAGTTATAATACTCACTACTACATCATGTATTAAAGGCTGGTCCTCAGTTATTATACTTACCACTATTCCTGTATTAAAGGCTGGTCCTCAGTTATAATACTCACCACTACATCCTGTATTAAAGGCTGGTCCTCAGTTATAATACTCACCACTACATCCTGTATTAAAGGCTGGTCCTCAGTTATAGTACTCACTACTGCATCCTGTATTAAAGGCTGGCTGGTCCTCAGTTATAATACTCACTACTGCATCCTGTATTAAAGACTGGCTGGTCCTCAGTTATAATACTACTGCATCCTGTATTAAAGACTGGCTGGTCCTCAGTTATAATACTCACTACTGCATCCTGTATTAAAGGCTGGCTGGTCCTCAGTTATAATACTCACTACTGCATCCTGTATTAAAGGCTGGTCCTCAGTTATAATACTCACTACTGCATCCTGTATTAAAGGTTGGCTGGTCCTCAGTTATAATACTCAATACTGCATCCTGTATTAAAGGCTGGTCCTCAGTTATAATACTCACTACTACATCCTGTATTAAAGGCTGGTCCTCAGTTATAATACTCACTATTGCATCCTGTATTAAAGGCTGGTCCTCAGTTATAATACTCACTACTGCATCCTGTATTAAAGGCTGGTCCTCAGTTATAATACTCACCACTACATCCTGTATTAAAGGCTGGTCCTCAGTTATAATACTCACCACTGCATCCTGTATTAAAGGCTGGTCCTCAGTTATAATACTCACCACTGCATCCTGTATTAAAGGCTGGTCCTCAGTTATAATACTCACTACTACATCCTGTATTAAAGGCTGGTCCTCAGTTATAATACTCACTACTGCATCCTGTATTAAAGGTTGGCTGGTCCTCAGTTATAATACTCACTACTACATCCTGTATTAAAGGCTGGTCCTCAGTATAACACTCACTACTGCATCCTGTATTAAAGGCTGGCTGGTCCTCAGTTATAATACTCACTACTACATCCTGTATTAAAGACTGGTCCTCAGTTATAATACTCAACACTGCATACTGTATTAAAGGCTGGTCCTCAGTTATAATACTCACTACTGCATCCTGTATGAAAGGCTGGCTGTTCCTCAGTTATAATACTCACTACTGCATCCTGTATTAAAGGCTGGTCCTCAGTTATAATACTTACTACTACATCATGTATTAAAGGCTGGTCCTCAGTTATTATACTCACCACTATATCCTGTATTAAAGGCTGGTCCTCAGTTATAATACTCACACCTACATCCTGTATTAAAGGCTGGTCCTCAGTTATAATACTCACTACTGCATCCTGTATTAAAGGCTGGTCCTCAGTTATAATACTCACTACTGCATCCTGTATTAAAGGCTGGTCCTCAGTTATAATACTCACTACTACATCCTGTATTAAAGGCTGGTCCTCAGTTATAATACTCACTACTGCATCCTGTATTAAAGGCTGGTCCTCAGTTATAGTACTCACTACTGCATCCTGTATTAAAGGCTGGCTGGTCCTCAGCTATAATACTCACTACTGCATCCTGTATTAAAGACTGGCTGGTCCTCAGTTATAATACTACTGCAGCCTGTATTAAAGTCTGGCTGGTCCTCAGTTATAATACTCACTACTGCATCCTGTATCAAAGGCTGGCTGGTCCTCAGTTATAATACTCACCACTACATCCTGTATTAAAGGCTGGTTCTCAGTTATAATACTCACCACTACATCCTGTATTAAAGGCTGGTCCTCAGTTATAATACTCACCACTGCATCCTGTATTAAAGGCTGGTCCTCAGTTATAATACTCACTACTGCATCCTGTATTAAAGGCTGGTCCTCAGTTATAATACTCACTACTGCATCCTGTATTAAAGGCTGGTCCTCAGTTATAATACTCACTACTGCATCCTGTATTAAAGGTTGGCTGGTCCTCAGTTATAATACTCACCACTACATCCTGTATTAAAGGCTGGTCCTCAGTTATAATACTCACTACTACATCCTGTATTAAAGGCTGGCTGGTCCTCAGTTATAATACTCACTACTGCATCCTGTATTAAAGGCTGGCTGGTCCTCAGTTATAATACTCACCACTGCATCCTGTATTAAAGGCTTGTCCTCAGTTATAATACTCACCACTGCATCCTGTATTAAAGGCTGGTCCTCAGTTATAATACTCACCACTGCATCCTGTATTAAAGGCTGGTCCTCAGTTATAATACTCATCACTTCATCCTGTATTAAAGGCTGGTCCTCAGTTATAATACTCACCACTGCATCCTGTATCAAAGGCTGGTCCTCAGTTATAATACTCACCACTACATCCTGTATTAAAGGCTGGTCCTCAGTTATAATACTCACCACTACATCCTGTATTAAAGGCTGGTCCTCAGTTATAATACTCACCAATACATCCTGTATTAAAGGCTGGTCCTCAGTTATAATACTCACCACTGCATCCTGTATTAAAGGCTGGTCCTCAGTTATAATACTCACTGCTGCATCCTGTATTAAAGGCTGGTCCTCAGTTATAATACTCACTACTGCATCCTGTATTAAAGGCTGGTCCTCAGTTATAATACTCACCACTGCATCCTGTATTAAAGGCTGGTCCTCAGTTATAATCCTCACTACTGCATCCTGTATTAAAGGCTGGTCCTCAGTTATAATACTCACTACTGCATCCTGTATTAAAGGCTGGTCCTCAGTTATAATACTCACTACTGCATCCTGTATTAAAGGTTGGCTGGTCCTCAGTTATAATACTCACCACTACATCCTGTATTAAAGGCTGGTCCTCAGTTATAATACTCACTACTACATCCTGTATTAAAGGCTGGCTGGTCCTCAGTTATAATACTCACTACTGCATCCTGTATTAAAGGCTGGCTGGTCCTCAGTTATAATACTCACCACTGCATCCTGTATTAAAGGCTTGTCCTCAGTTATAATACTCACCACTGCATCCTGTATTAAAGGCTGGTCCTCAGTTATAATACTCACCACTGCATCCTGTATTAAAGGCTGATCCTCAGTTATAATACTCATCACTTCATCCTGTATTAAAGGCTGGTCCTCAGTTATAATACTCACCACTGCATCCTGTATCAAAGGCTGGTCCTCAGTTATAATACTCACCACTACATCCTGTATTAAAGGCTGGTCCTCAGTTATAATACTCACCACTACATCCTGTATTAAAGGCTGGTCCTCAGTTATAATACTCACCACTACATCCTGTATTAAAGGCTGGTCCTCAGTTATAATACTCACCACTGCATCCTGTATTAAAGGCTGGTCCTCAGTTATAATACTCACTGCTGCATCCTGTATTAAAGGCTGGCTCCTCAGTTATAATACTCACTACTGCATCCTGTATTAAAGGCTGGTCCTCAGTTATAATACTCACTACTGCATCCTGTATTAAAGGTTGGCTGGTCCTCAGTTATAATACTCACCACTACATCCTGTAATAAAGGCTGGTCCTCAGTTATAATACTCACTACTACATCCTGTATTAAAGGCTGGCTGGTCCTCAGTTATAATACTCACTACTGCATCCTGTATTAAAGGCTGGCTGGTCCTCAGTTATAATACTCACCACTGCATCCTGTATTAAAGGCTTGTCCTCAGTTATAATACTCACCACTGCATCCTGTATTAAAGGCTGGTCCTCAGTTATAATACTCACCACTGCATCCTGTATTAAAGGCTGATCCTCAGTTATAATACTCATCACTACATCCTGTATTAAAGACTGGTCCTCAGTTATAATACTCACCACTGCATCCTGTATCAAAGGCTGGTCCTCAGTTATAATACTCACCACTACATCCTGTATTAAAGGCTGGTCCTCAGTTATAATACTCACCACTACATCCTGTATTAAAGGCTGGTCCTCAGTTATAATACTCACCACTACATCCTGTATTAAAGGCTGGTCCTCAGTTATAATACTCACCACTGCATCCTGTATTAAAGGCTGGTCCTCAGTTATAATACTCACTGCTGCATCCTGTATTAAAGGCTGGTCCTCAGTTATAATACTCACTACTGCATCCTGTATTAAAGGCTGGTCCTCAGTTATAATACTCACTACTGCATCCTGTATTAAAGGTTGGCTGGTCCTCAGTTATAATACTCACCACTACATCCTGTATTAAAGGCTGGTCCTCAGTTATAATACTCACTACTACATCCTGTATTAAAGGCTGGCTGGTCCTCAGTTATAATACTCACTACTGCATCCTGTATTAAAGGCTGGCTGGTCCTCAGTTATAATACTCACCACTGCATCCTGTATTAAAGGCTTGTCCTCAGTTATAATACTCACCACTGCATCCTGTATTAAAGGCTGGTCCTCAGTTATAATACTCACCACTGCATCCTGTATTAAAGGCTGATCCTCAGTTATAATACTCATCACTTCATCCTGTATTAAAGGCTGGTCCTCAGTTATAATACTCACCACTGCATCCTGTATCAAAGGCTGGTCCTCAGTTATAATACTCACCACTACATCCTGTATTAAAGGCTGGTCCTCAGTTATAATACTCACCACTACATCCTGTATTAAAGGCTGGTCCTCAGTTATAATACTCACCACTACATCCTGTATTAAAGGCTGGTCCTCAGTTATAATACTCACCACTGCATACTGTATTACAGGCTGGTCCTCAGTTATAATACTCACTACTGCATCCTGTATTAAAGGCTGGTCCTCAGTTATAGTACTCACTACTGCATCCTGTATTAAAGGCTGGCTGGTCCTCAGCTATAATACTCACTACTTCAACCTGTATTAAAGACTGGCTGGTCCTCAGTTATAATACTACTGCATCCTGTATTAAAGTCTGGCTGGTCCTCAGTTATAATACTCACTACTGCATCCTGTATTAAAGGCTGGTCCTCAGTTATAATACTCACTACTGCATCCTGTATTAAAGGTTGGCTGGTCCTCAGTTATAATACTCACTACTGCATCCTGTATTAAAGGCTGGTCCTCAGTTATAATACTCACTACTACATCCTGTATTAAAGGCTGGTCCTCAGTTATAATACTCACTACTGCATCCTGTATTAAAGACTGGTCCTCAGTTATAATACTCACTACTGCATCCTGTATTAAAGGCTGGCTGGTCCTCAGTTATAATTCTCACTACTACATCCTGTGTTAAAGGCTGGTCCTCAGTTATAATACTCACCACTACATCCTGTATTAAAGGCTGGTCCTCAGTTATAATACTCACCACTACATCCTGTATTAAAGGCTGGTCCTCAGTTATAATACTCACCACTGCATCCTGTATTAAAGGCTGGTCCTCAGTTATAATACTCACTACTGCATCCTGTATTAAAGGCTGGTCCTCAGTTATAATACTCACTACTGCATCCTGTATTAAAGGCTGGTCCTCAGTTATAATACTCACTACTGCATCCTGTATTAAAGGTTGGCTGGTCCTCAGTTATAATACTCACCACTACATCCTGTATTAAAGGCTGGTCCTCAGTTATAATACTCACTACTACATCCTGTATTAAAGGCTGGCTGGTCCTCAGTTATAATACTCACTACTGCATCCTGTATTAAAGGCTGGCTGGTCCTCAGTTATAATACTCACCACTGCATCCTGTATTAAAGGCTTGTCCTCAGTTATAATACTCACCACTGCATCCTGTATTAAAGGCTGGTCCTCAGTTATAATACTCACTACTGCATCCTGTATTAAAGGCTGGCTGGTCCTCAGTTATAATACTCACTACTGCATCCTGTATTAAAGGCTGGTCCTCAGTTATAATACTCACCACTATATCCTGTATTAAAGGCTGGCTGGTCCTCAGTTATAATACTCACTACTGCATCCTGTATTAAAGGCTGGCTGGTCCTCAGTTATAATACTCACTACTGCATGCTGTATTAAAGGCTGGTCCTCAGTTATAATACTCACCGCTGCATCCTGTATTAAAGGCTGGTCCTCAGTTATAATACTCACTACTACATCCTGTATTAAAGGCTGGCTGGTCCTCAGTTATAATACTCACTACTACATCCTGTATTAAAGACTGGTCCTCAGTTATAATACTCAACACTGCATCCTGTATTAAAGGCTGGTCCTCAATTATAATACTCACTACTGCATCCTGTATGAAAGGCTGGCTGGTCCTCAGTTATAATACTCACTACTGCATCCTGTATTAAAGGCTGGTCCTCTGTTATAATACTCACCACTACATCCTGTATTAAAGGCTGGTCCTCAGTTATAATACTCACCACTACATCCTGTATTAAAGGCTGGTCCTCAGTTATAATACTCACTACTGCATCCTGTATTAAAGGCTGGTCCTCAGTTATAATACTCACCACTACATCCTGTATTAAAGGGTGGTCCTCAGTTATAATACTCACTACTACATCCTGTATTAAAGGATGGCTGGTCCTCAGTTATAATACTCACTACTGCATCCTGTATTAAAGGATGGCTGGTCCTCAGCTATAATACTCACTACTTCAACCTGTATTAAAGACTGGCTGGTCCTCAGCTATAATACTACTGCATCCTGTATTAAAGTCTGGCTGGTCCTCAGTTATAATACTCACTACTGCATCCTGTATTAAAGGCTGGTCCTCAGTTATAATACTCACTACTGCATCCTGTATTAAAGGTTGGCTGGTCCTCAGTTATAATACTCACTACTGCATCCTGTATTAAAGGCTGGTCCTCAGTTATAATACTCACTACTACATCCTGTATTAAAGGCTGGTCCTCAGTTATAATACTCACTACTGCATCCTGTATTAAAGACTGGTCCTCAGTTATAATACTCACTACTGCATCCTGTATTAAAGGCTGGCTGGTCCTCAGTTATAATTCTCACTACTACATCCTGTGTTAAAGGCTGGTCCTCAGTTATAATACTCACCACTACATCCTGTATTAAAGGCTGGTCCTCAGTTATAATACTCACCACTACATCCTGTATTAAAGGCTGGTCCTCAGTTATAATACTCACCACTGCATCCTGTATTAAAGGCTGGTCCTCAGTTATAATACTCACTACTGCATCCTGTATTAAAGGCTGGTCCTCAGTTATAATACTCACTACTGCATCCTGTATTAAAGGCTGGTCCTCAGTTATAATACTCACTACTGCATCCTGTATTAAAGGTTGGCTGGTCCTCAGTTATAATACTCACCACTACATCCTGTATTAAAGGCTGGTCCTCAGTTATAATACTCACTACTACATCCTGTATTAAAGGCTGGCTGGTCCTCAGTTATAATACTCACTACTGCATCCTGTATTAAAGGCTGGCTGGTCCTCAGTTATAATACTCACCACTGCATCCTGTATTAAAGGCTTGTCCTCAGTTATAATACTCACCACTGCATCCTGTATTAAAGGCTGGTCCTCAGTTATAATACTCACTACTGCATCCTGTATTAAAGGCTGGCTGGTCCTCAGTTATAATACTCACTACTGCATCCTGTATTAAAGGCTGGTCCTCAGTTATAATACTCACCACTATATCCTGTATTAAAGGCTGGCTGGTCCTCAGTTATAATACTCACTACCGCATCCTGTATTAAAGGCTGGCTGGTCCTCAGTTATAATACTCACTACTGCATGCTGTATTAAAGGCTGGTCCTCAGTTATAATACTCACCGCTGCATCCTGTATTAAAGGCTGGTCCTCAGTTATAATACTCACTACTACATCCTGTATTAAAGGCTGGCTGGTCCTCAGTTATAATACTCACTACTACATCCTGTATTAAAGACTGGTCCTCAGTTATAATACTCAACACTGCATCCTGTATTAAAGGCTGGTCCTCAGTTATAATACTCACTACTGCATCCTGTATGAAAGGCTGGCTGGTCCTCAGTTATAATACTCACTACTGCATCCTGTATTAAAGGCTGGTCCTCTGTTATAATACTCACCACTACATCCTGTATTAAAGGCTGGTCCTCAGTTATAATACTCACCACTACATCCTGTATTAAAGGCTGGTCCTCAGTTATAATACTCACTACTGCATCCTGTATTAAAGGCTGGTCCTCAGTTATAATACTCACCACTACATCCTGTATTAAAGGGTGGTCCTCAGTTATAATACTCACTACTACATCCTGTATTAAAGGATGGCTGGTCCTCAGTTATAATACTCACTACTGCATCCTGTATTAAAGGATGGCTGGTCCTCAGTTATAATACTCACTACTGCATCCTGTATTAAAGGTTGGCTGGTCCTCAGTTATAATACTCACCACTACATCCTGTATTAAAGGCTGGTCCTCAGTTATAATACGCACTACTGCATCCTGTATTAAAGGCTGGCTGGTCCTCAGTTATAATACTCACTACTACATCCTGTATTAAAGACTGGTCCTCAGTTATAATACTCAACACTGCATCCTGTATTAAAGGCTGGTCCTCAGTTATAATACTCACTACTGCATCCTGTATGAAAGGCTGGCTGGTCCTCTGTTATAATACTCACTACTGCATCCTGTATTAAAGGCTGGTCCTCAGTTATAATACTCACTACTACATCATGTATTAAAGGCTGGTCCTCAGTTATTATACTCACCACTATTCCTGTATTAAAGGCTGGTCCTCAGTTATAATACTCACTACTACATCCTGTATTAAAGGCTGGCTGGTCCTCAGTTATAATACTCACTACTGCATCCTGTATTAAAGGCTGGCTGGTCCTCAGTTATAATACTCACCACTGCATCCTGTATTAAAGGCTTGTCCTCAGTTATAATACTCACCACTGCATCCTGTATTAAAGGCTGGTCCTCAGTTATAATACTCACCACTGCATCCTGTATTAAAGGCTGATCCTCAGTTATAATACTTATCACTTCATCCTGTATTAAAGGCTGGTCCTCAGTTATAATACTCACCACTGCATCCTGTATCAAAGGCTGGTCCTCAGTTATAATACTCACCACTACATCCTGTATTAAAGGCTGGTCCTCAGTTATAATACTCACCACTACATCCTGTATTAAAGGCTGGTCCTCAGTTATAATACTCACCACTACATCCTGTATTAAAGGCTGGTCCTCAGTTATAATACTCACCACTGCATCCTGTATTAAAGGCTGGTCCTCAGTTATAATACTCACCACTGCATCCTGTATTAAAGGCTGGTCCTCAGTTATAATACTCACTACTGCATCCTGTATTAAAGGCTGGTCCTCAGTTATAATACTCACTACTGCATCCTGTATTAAAGGCTGGTCCTCAGTTATAATACTCACTACTGCATCCTGTATTAAAGGTTGGCTGGTCCTCAGTTATAATACTCACCACTACATCCTGTATTAAAGGCTGGTCCTCAGTTATAATACTCACTACTACATCCTGTATTAAAGGCTGGCTGGTCCTCAGTTATAATACTCACTACTGCATCCTGTATTAAAGGCTGGCTGGTCCTCAGTTATAATACTCACCACTGCATCCTGTATTAAAGGCTTGTCCTCAGTTATAATACTCACCACTGCATCCTGTATTAAAGGCTGGTCCTCAGTTATAATACTCACCACTGCATCCTGTATTAAAGGCTGATCCTCAGTTATAATACTCATCACTTCATCCTGTATTAAAGGCTGGTCCTCAGTTATAATACTCACCACTGCATCCTGTATCAAAGGCTGGTCCTCAGTTATAATACTCACCACTACATCCTGTATTAAAGGCTGGTCCTCAGTTATAATACTCACCACTACATCCTGTATTAAAGGCTGGTCCTCAGTTATAATACTTACCACTACATCCTGTATTAAAGGCTGGTCCTCAGTTATAATACTCACCACTGCATCCTGTATTAAAGGCTGGTCCTCAGTTATAATAACTCACTGCTGCATCCTGTATTAAAGGCTGGTCCTCAGTTATAATACTCACTACTGCATCCTGTATTAAAGGCTGGTCCTCAGTTATAATACTCACTACTGCATCCTGTATTAAAGGTTGGCTGGTCCTCAGTTATAATACTCACCACTACATCCTGTAATAAAGGCTGGTCCTCAGTTATAATACTCACTACTACATCCTGTATTAAAGGCTGGCTGGTCCTCAGTTATAATACTCACTACTGCATCCTGTATTAAAGGCTGGCTGGTCCTCAGTTATAATACTCACCACTGCATCCTGTATTAAAGGCTTGTCCTCAGTTATAATACTCACCACTGCATCCTGTATTAAAGGCTGGTCCTCAGTTATAATACTCACCACTGCATCCTGTATTAAAGGCTGATCCTCAGTTATAATACTCATCACTTCATCCTGTATTAAAGGCTGGTCCTCAGTTATAATACTCACCACTGCATCCTGTATCAAAGGCTGGTCCTCAGTTATAATACTCACCACTACATCCTGTATTAAAGGCTGGTCCTCAGTTATAATACTCACCACTACATCCTGTATTAAAGGCTGGTCCTCAGTTATAATACTCACCACTACATCCTGTATTAAAGGCTGGTCCTCAGTTATAATACTCACCACTGCATCCTGTATTAAAGGCTGGTCCTCAGTTATAATACTCACTGCTGCATCCTGTATTAAAGGCTGGTCCTCAGTTATAATACTCACTACTGCATCCTGTATTAAAGGCTGGTCCTCAGTTATAATACTCACTACTGCATCCTGTATTAAAGGTTGGCTGGTCCTCAGTTATAATACTCACCACTACATCCTGTATTAAAGGCTGGTCCTCAGTTATAATACTCACTACTACATCCTGTATTAAAGGCTGGCTGGTCCTCAGTTATAATACTCACTACTGCATCCTGTATTAAAGGCTGGCTGGTCCTCAGTTATAATACTCACCACTGCATCCTGTATTAAAGGCTTGTCCTCAGTTATAATACTCACCACTGCATCCTGTATTAAAGGCTGGTCCTCAGTTATAATACTCACCACTGCATCCTGTATTAAAGGCTGATCCTCAGTTATAATACTCACTACTTCATCCTGTATTAAAGGCTGGTCCTCAGTTATAATACTCACCACTGCATCCTGTATCAAAGGCTGGTCCTCAGTTATAATACTCACCACTACATCCTGTATTAAAGGCTGGTCCTCAGTTATAATACTCACCACTACATCCTGTATTAAAGGCTGGTCCTCAGTTATAATACTCACCACTACATCCTGTATTAAAGGCTGGTCCTCAGTTATAATACTCACCACTGCATCCTGTATTACAGGCTGGTCCTCAGTTATAATACTCACTACTGCATCCTGTATTAAAGGCTGGTCCTCAGTTATAGTACTCACTACTGCATCCTGTATTAAAGGCTGGCTGGTCCTCAGTTATAATACTCACTACTGCATCCTGTATTAAAGGCTGGTCCTCAGTTATAATACTCACTACTGCATCCTGTATTAAAGGCTGGCTGGTCCTCAGTTATAATACTCACTACTGCATCCTGTATTAAAGGCTGGTCCTCAGTTATAATACTCACTACTACATCCTGTATTAAAGGCTGGTCCTCAGTTATAATACTCACTACTGCATCCTGTATTAAAGACTGGTCCTCAGTTATAATACTCACTACTGCATCCTGTATTAAAGGCTGGCTGGTCCTCAGTTATAATTCTCACTACTACATCCTGTGTTAAAGGCTGGTCCTCAGTTATAATACTCACCACTACATCCTGTATTAAAGGCTGGTCCTCAGTTATAATACTCACCACTACATCCTGTATTAAAGGCTGGTCCTCAGTTATAATACTCACCACTGCATCCTGTATTAAAGGCTGGTCCTCAGTTATAATACTCACTACTGCATCCTGTATTAAAGGCTGGTCCTCAGTTATAATACTCACTACTGCATCCTGTATTAAAGGCTGGTCCTCAGTTATAATACTCACTACTGCATCCTGTATTAAAGGTTGGCTGGTCCTCAGTTATAATACTCACCACTACATCCTGTATTAAAGGCTGGTCCTCGGTTATAATACTCACTACTACATCCTGTATTAAAGGCTGGCTGGTCCTCAGTTATAATACTCACTACTGCATCCTGTATTAAAGGCTGGCTGGTCCTCAGTTATAATACTCACCACTGCATCCTGTATTAAAGGCTTGTCCTCAGTTATAATACTCACCACTGCATCCTGTATTAAAGGCTGGTCCTCAGTTATAATACTCACTACTGCATCCTGTATTAAAGGCTGGCTGGTCCTCAGTTATAATACTCACTACTGCATCCTGTATTAAAGGCTGGTCCTCAGTTATAATACTCACCACTATATCCTGTATTAAAGGCTGGCTGGTCCTCAGTTATAATACTCACTACTGCATCCTGTATTAAAGGCTGGCTGGTCCTCAGTTATAATACTCACTACTGCATGCTGTATTAAAGGCTGGTCCTCAGTTATAATACTCACCGCTGCATCCTGTATTAAAGGCTGGTCCTCAGTTATAATACTCACTACTACATCCTGTATTAAAGGCTGGCTGGTCCTCAGTTATAATACTCACTACTACATCCTGTATTAAAGACTGGTCCTCAGTTATAATACTCAACACTGCATCCTGTATTAAAGGCTGGTCCTCAATTATAATACTCACTACTGCATCCTGTATGAAAGGCTGGCTGGTCCTCAGTTATAATACTCACTACTGCATCCTGTATTAAAGGCTGGTCCTCTGTTATAATACTCACCACTACATCCTGTATTAAAGGCTGGTCCTCAGTTATAATACTCACCACTACATCCTGTATTAAAGGCTGGTCCTCAGTTATAATACTCACTACTGCATCCTGTATTAAAGGCTGGTCCTCAGTTATAATACTCACCACTACATCCTGTATTAAAGGGTGGTCCTCAGTTATAATACTCACTACTACATCCTGTATTAAAGGATGGCTGGTCCTCAGTTATAATACTCACTACTGCATCCTGTATTAAAGGATGGCTGGTCCTCAGTTATAATACTCACTACTGCATCCTGTATTAAAGGTTGGCTGGTCCTCAGTTATAATACTCACCACTACATCCTGTATTAAAGGCTGGTCCTCAGTTATAATACGCACTACTGCATCCTGTATTAAAGGCTGGCTGGTCCTCAGTTATAATACTCACTACTACATCCTGTATTAAAGACTGGTCCTCAGTTATAATACTCAACACTGCATCCTGTATTAAAGGCTGGTCCTCAGTTATAATACTCACTACTGCATCCTAGAAAGGCTGGCTGGTCCTCTGTTATAATACTCACTACTGCATCCTGTATTAAAGGCTGGTCCTCAGTTATAATACTCACTACTACATCATGTATTAAAGGCTGGTCCTCAGTTATTATACTCACCACTATTCCTGTATTAAAGGATGGTCCTCAGTTATAATACTCACCACTACATCCTGTATTAAAGGCTGGTCCTCAGTTATAATACTCACCACTACATCCTGTATTAAAGGCTGGTCCTCAGTTATAATACTCACTACTACATCCTGTATTAAAGGCTGGTCCTCAGTTATAATACTCACTACTACATCCTGTATTAAAGGCTGGTCCTCAGTTATAGTACTCACTACTGCATCCTGTATTAAAGGCTGGCTGGTCCTCAGTTATAATACTCACTACTGCATCCTGTATTAAAGACTGGCTGGTCCTCAGTTATAATACTACGCATCCTGTATTAAAGACTGGCTGGTCCTCAGTTATAATACTCACTACGCATCCTGTATTAAAGGCTGGCTGGTCCTCAGTTATAATACTCACTACTGCATCCTGTATTAAAGGCTGGTCCTCAGTTATAATACTCACTTCTGCATCCTGTATTAAAGGTTGGCTGGTCCTCAGTTATAATACTCAATACTGCATCCTGTATTAAAGGCTGGTCCTCAGTTATAATACTCACTACTACATCCTGTATTAAAGGCTGGTCCTCAGTTATAATACTCACTACTGCATCCTGTATTAAAGACTGGTCCTCAGTTATAATACTCACTACTGCATCCTGTATTAAAGGCTGGCTGGTCATCAGTTATAATACTCACTACTACATCCTGTGTGAAAGGCTGGTCCTCAGTTATAATACTCACTACTGCATCCTGCATTAAAGGCTGGTCCTCAGTTATAATACTCACTACTAAATCCTGTATTAAAGGCTGGTCCTCAGTTATAATACTCACTACTCGGCATCCTGTATT
>NW_025549299.1:0-20266 GCF_905237065.1 Salmo salar | reverse complement strand
ATGCAGTAGTGAGTACTATAACTGACGACCAGCCTTTAATACAGGATGCAGTAGTAAGTATTATAACTGAGGACCAGCCTTTAATACAGGATGTAGTAGTGAGTATTATAACTGAGGACCAGCCTTTAATACAGGATGTAGTAGTGAGTATTATAACTGAGGACCAGCCTTTAATACAGGATGTAGTAGTGAGTATTATATCTGAGGACCAGCCTTTAATACAGGATGTAGTGGTGAGTATTATAACTGAGGACCAGCCTTTAATACAGGATGTAGTGGTGAGTATTATAACTGAGGACCAGCCTTTAATACAGGATGTAGTGGTGAGTATTATAACTGAGGACCAGCCTTTAATACAGGATGTAGTAGTGAGTATTATAACTGAGGACCAGCCTTTAATACAGGATGCAGTAGTGAGTATTATAACTGAGGACCAGCCAGTCTTTAATACAGGATGTAGTAGTGAGTATTATAACTGAGGACCAGCCTTTAATACAGGATGTAGTGGTGAGTATTATAACTGAGGACCAGCCTTTAATACAGGATGTAGTGGTGAGTATTATAACTGAGGACCAGCCTTTAATACAGGATGTAGTGGTGAGTATTATAACTGAGGACCAGCCTTTAATACAGGATGTAGTAGTGAGTATTATAACTGAGGACCAGCCTTTAATACAGGATGCAGTAGTGAGTATTATAACTGAGGACCAGCCAACCTTTAATACAGGATGCAGTAGTGAGTATTATAACTGAGGACCAGCCAGTCTTTAATACAGGATGCAGTAGTGAGTATTATAACTGAGGACCAGCCAGCCTTTAATACAGGATGCAGTAGTGAGTATTATAACTGAGGACCAGCCTTTAATACAGGATGCAGTAGTGAGTATTATAACTGAGGACCAGCCAGTCTTTAATACAGGATGCAGTAGTGAGTATTATAACTGAGGACCAAGCAGCCTTTAATACAGGATGCAGTAGTGAGTATTATAACTGAGGACCAGCCAGTCTTTAATACAGGATGCAGTAGTGAGTATTATATCTGAGGACCAGCCAGCCTTTAATACAGGATATAGTGGTGAGTATTATAACTGAGGACCAGCCAACCTTTAATACAGGATGCAGTAGTGAGTATTATAACTGAGGACCAGCCAGTCTTTAATACAGGATGCAGTAGTGAGTATTATATCTGAGGACCAGCCAGCCTTTAATACAGGATGCAGTAGTGAGTATTATAACTGAGGACCAGCCAACCTTTAATACAGGATGCAGTAGTGAGTATTATAACTGAGGACCAGCCAGTCTTTAATACAGGATGCAGTAGTGAGTATTATAACTGAGGACCAGCCAGCCTTTAATACAGGATGCAGTAGTGAGTATTATAACTGAGGACCAACCTTTAATACAGGATGCAGTAGTGAGTATTATAACTGAGGACCAGCCAGTCTTTAATACAGGATGCAGTAGTGAGTATTATAACTGAGGACCAGCCAGCCTTTAATACAGGATGCAGTAGTGAGTATTATAACTGAGGACCAGCCTTTAATACAGGATGCAGTAGTGAGTATTATAACTGAGGACCAGCCAGTCTTTAATACAGGATGCAGTAGTATTATAACTGAGGACCAGCCAGTCTTTAATACAGGATGCAGTAGTGAGTATTATAACTGAGGACCAGCCAGCCTTTAATACAGGATGCAGTAGTGAGTACTATAACTGAGGACAAGCCTTTAATACAGGATGCAGTAGTGAGTATTATAACTGAGGACCAGCCTTTAATACAGGATGTAGTAGTGAGTATTATAACTGAGGACCAGGCTTTAATACAGGATGTAGTAGTGAGTATTATAACTGAGGACCAGCCTTTAATACAGGATGTAGTAGTGAGTATTATATCTGAGGACCAGCCTTTAATACAGGATGTAGTGGTGAGTATTATAACTGAGGACCAGCCTTTAATACAGGATGTAGTGGTGAGTATTATAACTGAGGACCAGCCTTTAATACAGGATGTAGTGGTGAGTATTATAACTGAGGACCAGCCTTTAATACAGGATGTAGTAGTGAGTATTATAACTGAGGACCAGCCTTTAATACAGGATGCAGTAGTGAGTATTATAACTGAGGACCAGCCAGTCTTTAATACAGGATGTAGTAGTGAGTATTATAACTGAGGACCAGCCTTTAATACAGGATGCAGTAGTGAGTATTATAACTGAGGACCAGCCAGCTTTTAATACAGGATGCAGTAGTGAGTATTATAACTGAGGACCATCCTTTAATACAGGATGCAGTGTTGAGTATTATAACTGAGGACCAGCCTTTAATACAGGATGTAGTAGTGAGTATTATAACTGAGGACCAGCCAGCCTTTAATACAGGATGCAGTAGTGAGTATTATAACTGAGGACCAGCCTTTAATACAGGATGTAGTGGTGAGTATTATAACTGAGGACCAGCCAACCTTTAATACAGGATGCAGTAGTGAGTATTATAACTGAGGACCAGCCTTTAATACAGGATGCAGTAGTGAGTATTATAACTGAGGACCAGCCTTTAATACAGGATGTAGTGGTGAGTATTATAACTGAGGACCAGCCTTTAATACAGGATGCAGTGGTGAGTATTATAACTGAGGACCAGCCTTTAATACAGGATGTAGTGGTGAGTATTATAACTGAGGACCAGCCAACATTTAATACAGGATGCAGTAGTGAGTATTATAACTGAGGACCAGCCTTTAATACAGGATGCAGTAGTGAGTATTATAACTGAGGACCAGCCTTTAATACAGGATGTAGTGGTGAGTATTATAACTGAGGACCAGCCTTTAATACAGGATGCAGTTGTAAGTATTATAACTGAGGACCTTCTTTTAATACAGGATGCAGTAGTGAGTATTATAACTGAGGACCAGCCTTTAATACAGGATGTAGTGGTGAGTATTATAACTGAGGACCAGCCTTTAATACAGGATGTAGTAGTGAGTATTATAACTGAGGACCAGCCTTTAATACAGGATGCAGTGGTGAGTATTATAACTGAGGACCAGCCTTTAATACAGGATGTAGTGGTGAGTATTATAACTGAGGACCAGCCTTTAATACAGGATGCAGTGGTGAGTATTATAACTGAGGACCAGCCTTTAATACAGGATGCAGTAGTGAGTATTATAACTGAGGACCAGCCTTTAATACAGGATGCAGTGGTGAGTATTATAACTGAGGACCAGCCTTTAATACAGGATGTAGTAGTGAGTATTATATCTGAGGACCAGCCTTTAATACAGGATGCAGTGGTTAGTATTATAACTGAGGACCAGCCTTTAATACAGGATGCAGTGGTGAGTATTATAACTGAGGACCAGCCACTTTAATACAGGATGTAGTGGTGAGTATTATAACTGAGGACCAGCCATTTAATACAGGATGCAGTAGTGAGTATTATAACTGAGGACCAGCCTTTAATACAGGATGCAGTGGTGAGTATTATAACTGAGGACCAGCCTTTAATACAGTATGTAGTGGTGAGTATTATAACTGAGGACCAGCCTTTAATACAGGATGTAGTGGTGAGTATTATAACTGAGGACCAGCCACATTTAATACAGGATGCAGTAGTGAGTATTATAACTGAGGACAAGCCTTTAATACAGGATGTAGTGGTGAGTATTATAACTGAGGACCAGCCTTTAATACAGGATGCAGTAGTGAGTATTATAACTGAGGACCAGCCTTTAATGCAGTGGTGAGTATTATAACTGAGGACCAGCCTTTAATACAGGATGCAGTGGTGAGTATTATAACTGAGGACCAGCCTTTAATACAGGATGTAGTGGTGAGTATTATAACTGAGGACCAGCCTTTAATACAGGATGTAGTGGTGAGTATTATAACTGAGGACCAGCCTTTAATACAGGATGTAGTGGTGAGTATTATAACTGAGGACCAGCCTTTAATACAGGATGTAGTGGTGAGTATTATAACAGAGGACCAGCCTTTAATACAGGATGCAGTAGTGAGTATTATAACTGAGGACCAGCCAGTCTTTAATACAGGATGTAGTAGTGAGTATCATAACTGAGGACCAGCCTTTAATACAGGATGCAGTAGTGAGTATTATAACTGAGGACCAGCCAGCCTTTAATACAGGATGCATTAGTGAGTATTATAACTGTGGACCAGCCTTTAATACAGGATGCATTGGTGAGTATTATAACTGAGGACCAGTCTTTAATACAGGATGTAGTAGTGAGTATTATAACTGAGGACCAGCCAGCCTTTAATACAGGATGCAGTAGTGAGTATTATAACTGAGGACCAGCCTTTAATACAGGATGTAGTGTTGAGTATTATAACTGAAGACCAGCCAACCTTTAATACAGGATGCAGTAGTGAGTATTTTAACTGAGGACCAGCCTTTAATACAGGATGCAGTAGTGAGTATTATAACTGAGGACCTACCTTTAATTCAGGATGCAGTGGTGAGTATTATAACTGAGGACCAGCCTTTATTACAGGATGCAGTGGTGAGTATTATAACTGAGGACCAGCCAGCCTTTAATACAGGATGCAGTAGTGAGTATTAAAACTGAGGACCAGCCAACCTTTAATACAGGATGCAGTAGTGAGTATTATAACTGAGGACCAGCCTTTAATACAGGATGTAGTGGTGAGTATTATAACTGAGGACCATCCTTTAATACAGGATGTAGTGGTGAGTATTATAACTGAGGATCAACCTTTAATACAGGATGTAGTAGTGAGTATTATAACTGAGGACCAGCCTTTAATACAGGATGTAGTGGTGAGTATTATAACTGAGGATCAACCTTTAATACAGGATGTAGTAGTGAGTATTATAACTGAGGACCAGCCTTTAATACAGGATGTAGTGGTGAGTATTATAACTGAGGACCAGCCAGCCTTTAATACAGGATGCAGTAGTGAGTTTTAAAACTGAGGACCAACCTTTAATACAGGATGCAGTAGTGAGTATTTAAACTGAGGACCAGTCTTTAATACAGTATGCAGTGGTGAATATTATAACTGAGGACCATTCTTTAATACAGGATGTAGTGGTGAGTATTATAACTGAGGACCAGCCAACATTTAATACAGGATGCAGTAGTGAGTATTATAACTGAGGACCAGCCTTTAATACAGGATGCAGTAGTGAGTATTATAACTGAGGACCAGCCTTTAATACAGGATGTAGTGGTGAGTATTATAACTGAGGACCAGCCCTTTAATACAGGATGCAGTTGTAAGTATTATAACTGAGGACCTTCCTTTAATACAGGATGCAGTAGTGAGTATTATAACTGAGGACCAGCCTTTAATACAGGATGCAGTGGTGAGTATTATAACTGAGGACCAGCCTTTAATACAGGATGTAGTAGTGAGTATTATAACTGAGGACCAGCCTTTAATACAGGATGCAGTGGTGAGTATTATAACTGAGGACCAGCCTTTAATACAGGATGTAGTGGTGAGTATTATAACTGAGGACCAGCCTTTAATACAGGATGCAGTAGTGAGTATTATAACTGAGGACCAGCCTTTAATACAGGATGTAGTAGTGAGTATTATAACTGAGGACCAGCCTTTAATACAGGATGTAGTGGTGAGTATTATAACTGAGGACCAGCCTTTAATACAGGATGTAGTAGTGAGTATTATATCTGAGGACCAGCCTTTAATACAGGATGTAGTGGTGAGTATTATAACTGAGGACCAGCCTTTAATACAGGATGTAGTGGTGAGTATTATAACTGAGGACCAGCCTTTAATACAGGATGTAGTGGTGAGTATTATAACTGAGGACCAGCCTTTAATACAGGATGCAGTAGTGAGTATTATAACTGAGGACCAGCCTTTAATACAGGATGTAGTGGTGAGTATTATAACTGAGGACCAGCCTTTAATACAGTATGTAGTGGTGAGTATTATAACTGAGGACCAGCCTTTAATACAGGATGTAGTGGTGAGTATTATAACTGAGGACCAGCCAACATTTAATACAGGATGCAGTAGTGAGTATTATAACTGAGGACCAGCCTTTAATGCAGTGGTGAGTATTATAACTGAGGACCAGCCTTTAATACAGGATGCAGTGGTGAGTATTATAACTGAGGACCAGCCTTTAATACAGGATGTAGTGGTGAGTATTATAACTGAGGACCAGCCTTTAATACAGGATGTAGTGGTGAGTATTATAACTGAGGACCAGCCTTTAATACAGGATGTAGTGGTGAGTATTATAACTGAGGACCAGCCTTTAATACAGGATGTAGTGGTGAGTATTATAACAGAGGACCAGCCTTTAATACAGGATGCAGTAGTGAGTATTATAACTGAGGACCAGCCAGTCTTTAATACAGGATGTAGTAGTGAGTATCATAACTGAGGACCAGCCTTTAATACAGGATGCAGTAGTGAGTATTATAACTGAGGACCAGCCAGCCTTTAATACAGGATGCATTAGTGAGTATTATAACTGAGGACCAGCCTTTAATACAGGATGCATTGGTGAGTATTATAACTGAGGACCAGTCTTTAATACAGGATGTAGTAGTGAGTATTATAACTGAGGACCAGCCAGCCTTTAATACAGGATGCAGTAGTGAGTATTATAACTGAGGACCAGCCTTTAATACAGGATGTAGTGGTGAGTATTATAACTGAAGACCAGCCAACCTTTAATACAGGATGCAGTAGTGAGTATTTTAACTGAGGACCAGCCTTTAATACAGGATGCAGTAGTGAGTATTATAACTGAGGACCTACCTTTAATTCAGGATGCAGTGGTGAGTATTATAACTGAGGACCAGCCTTTATTACAGGATGCAGTGGTGAGTATTATAACTGAGGACCAGCCAGCCTTTAATACAGGATGCAGTAGTGAGTATTAAAACTGAGGACCAGCCAACCTTTAATACAGGATGCAGTAGTGAGTATTATAACTGAGGACCAGCCTTTAATACAGGATGTAGTGGTGAGTATTATAACTGAGGACCAGCCTTTAATACAGGATGTAGTGGTGAGTATTATAACTGAGGATCAACCTTTAATACAGGATGTAGTAGTGAGTATTATAACTGAGGACCAGCCTTTAATACAGGATGTAGTGGTGAGTATTATAACTGAGGATCAACCTTTAATACAGGATGTAGTAGTGAGTATTATAACTGAGGACCAGCCTTTAATACAGGATGTAGTGGTGAGTATTATAACTGAGGACCAGCCAGCCTTTAATACAGGATGCAGTAGTGAGTTTTATAACTGAGGACCAACCTATAATACAGGATGCAGTAGTGAGTATTTAAACTGAGGACCAGCCTTTAATACAGTATGCAGTGGTGAATATTATAACTGAGGACCATTCTTTAATACAGGATGTAGTGGTGAGTATTATAACTGAGGACCAGCCTTTAATACAGGATGCAGTAGTGAGTATTATAACTGAGGACCAGCCTTTAATACAGGATGCAGTAGTGAGTATTATAACTGAGGACCAGCCAGCCTTTAATACAGGATGTAGTAGTGAGTATTATAACTGAGGACCAGACTTTAATACAGGATGCAGTGGTGAGTATTATAACTGAGGACCAGCCTTTAATACAGGATGCAGTGATGAGTATTATAACTGAGGACCAGCCTTTAATACAGGATGCGGTGGTGAGTATTATAACTGAGGACCAGCCTTTAATACAGGATGCAGTGGTGAGTATTATAACTGAGGACCAGCCTTTAATACAGGATGCAGTGGTGAGTATTATAACTGAGGACCAGCCAACCTTTAATACAGGATGCAGTAGTGAGTATTATAACTGAGGACCAGCCTTTAATACAGGATGTAGTAGTGAGTATTATAACTGAGGACCAGCCTTTAATACTGGATGCAGTGGTGAGTATTATAACTGAGGACCAGCCTTTAATACAGGATGCAGTGGTGAGTATTATAACTGAGGACCAGCCAGCCTTTAATACAGGATGCAGTAGTGAGTATTATAACTGAGGACCAGCCTTTAATACAGGATGCAGTAGTGAGTATTATAACTGAGGACCAGCCAGCCTTTAATACAGGATGCAGTAGTGAGTATTATAACTGAGGACCAGCCAACCTTTAATACAGGATGCAGTAGTGAGTATTATAACTGAGGACCAGCCAGTCTTTAATACAGGATGCAGTAGTGTGTATTATAACTGAGGACCAGCCAGCCTTTAATACAGGATGCAGTAGTGAGTATTATAACTGAGGACCAGCCTTTAATACAGGATGCAGTAGTGAGTATTATAACTGAGGACCAGCCAGCCTTTAATACAGGATGCAGTAGTATTATAACTGAGGACCAGCCAGTCTTTAATACAGGATGCAGTAGTGAGTATTATAACTGAGGACCAGCCAGCCTTTAATACAGGATGCAGTAGTGAGTACTATAACTGAGGACCAGCCTTTAATACAGGATGCAGTAGTGAGTATTATAACTGAGGACCAGCCTTTAATACAGGATGTAGTAGTGAGTATTATAACTGAGGACCAGCCAGCCTTTAATACAGGATGCAGTGAGTATTATAACTGAGGACCAGCCAGTCTTTAATACAGGATGCAGTAGTGAGTATTATAACTGAGGACCAGCCAGCCTTTAATACAGGATGCAGTAGTGAGTACTATAACTGAGGACCAGCCTTTAATACAGGATGCAGTAGTGAGTATTATAACTGAGGACCAGCCTTTAATACAGGATGTAGTAGTGAGTATTATAACTGAGGACCATCCTTTAATACAGGATGCAGTGTTGAGTATTATAACTGAGGACCAGTCTTTAATACAGGATGTAGTAGTGAGTATTATATCTGAGGACCAGCCAGCCTTTAATACAGGATGCAGTAGTGAGTATTATAACTGAGGACCAGCCTTTAATACAGGATGCAGTGGTGAGTATTATAACTGAGGACCAGCCAACCTTTAATACAGGATGCAGTGGTGAGTATTATAACTGAGGACCAGCCTTTATTACAGGATGCAGTGGTGAGTATTATAACTGAGGACCAGCCTTTAATACAGGATGTAGTGGTGAGTATTATAACTGAGGACCAGCCTTTAATACAGGATGTAGTGGTGAGTATTATAACTGAGGACCAGCCTTTAATACAGGATGTAGTGGTGAGTATTATAACTGAGGACCAGCCCTTTAATACAGGATGCAGTAGTGAGTATTATAACTGAGGACCAGCCCTTTAATACAGGATGTAGTAGTGAGTATTATAACTGAGGACCAGCCTTTAATACAGGATGCAGTAGTGAGTATTATACCTGAGGACCAGCCAGCCTTTAATACAGGATGCAGTAGTGAGTATTATAACTGAGGACCATCCTTTAATACAGGATGCAGTAGTGAGTATTATAACTGAGGACCAGCCAGCCTTTAATACAGGATGCAGTAGTGAGTATTATAACTGAGGACCAGCCTTTAATACAGGATGCAGTAGTGAGTATTATAACTGAGGACCAGCCTTTAATACAGGATGTAGTAGTGAGTATTATAACTGAGGACCAGCCCCTTTAATACAGGATGCAGTAGTGAGTATTATAACTGAGGACCAGCCTTTAATACAGGATGTAGTGGTGAGTATTATAACTGAGGACCAGCCTTTAATACAGGATGCAGTAGTGAGTATTATAACTGAGGACCAGCCTTTAATACAGGATGCAGTAGTGAGTATTATAACTGAGGACCAGCCTTTAATACAGGATGCAGTAGTGAGTATTATAACTGAGGACCAGCCAACTTTAATACAGGATGCAGTAGTGAGTATTATAACTGAGGACCAGCCAGCCTTTAATACAGGATGCAGTAGTGAGTATTATAACTGAGGACCAGCCTTTAATAAAGGATGCAGTAGTGAGTATTATAACTGAGGACCAGCCGTCTTTAATACAGGATGCAGTAGTGAGTATTATAACTGAGGACCAGCCTTTAATACAGGATGCAGTAGTGAGTATTATAACTGAGGACCAGCCTTTACTACAGGATGTAGTAGTGAGTATTATAACTGAGGACCAGCCAGCCTTTAATACAGGATGCAGTAGTGAGTATTATAACTGAGGACCAGCCTTTAATACAGGATGTAGTGGTGAGTATTATAACTGAGGACCAGCCTTTAATACAGGATGCAGTAGTGAGTATTATAACTGAGGACCAGCCTTTAATACAGGATGCAGTAGTGAGTATTATAACTGAGGACCAGCCTTTAATACAGGATGCAGTAGTGAGTATTATAACTGAGGACCAGCCAACCTTTAATACAGGATGCAGTAGTGAGTATTATAACTGAGGACCAGCCGCCTTTAATACAGGATGCAGTAGTGAGTATTATAACTGAGGACCAGCCTTTAATACAGGATGCAGTAGTGAGTATTATAACTGAGGACCAGCCAACCTTTAATACAGGATGCAGTAGTGAGTATTATAACTGAGGACCAGCCGCTTTAATACAGGATGCAGTAGTGAGTATTATAACTGAGGACCAGCCAGCCTTTAATACAGGATGCAGGAGTGAGTATTATAACTGAGGACCAGCCTTTAATACAGGATGCAGTAGTGAGTATTATAACTGAGGACCAGCCAGCCTTTAATACAGGATGCAGTAGTGAGTATTATAACTGAGGACCAGCCAACCTTTAATACAGGATGCAGTAGTGAGTATTATAACTGAGGACCAGCCCTTTAATACAGGATGCAGTAGTGAGTATTATAACTGAGGACCAGCCAGCCTTTAATACAGGATGCAGTAGTGAGTATTATAACTGAGGACCAGCCTTTAATACAGGATGCAGTAGTGAGTATTATAACTGAGGACCAGCCAGTCTTTAATACAGGATGCAGTAGTATTATAACTGAGGACCAG
Organism: Salmo salar; assembly: GCF_905237065.1. Lineage (NCBI taxonomy): Eukaryota > Metazoa > Chordata > Actinopteri > Salmoniformes > Salmonidae > Salmo > Salmo salar. The sequence continues at coordinate 9,356 of NW_025549299.1, read as the reverse complement.
CCAGCTTTAATACAGGATGCAGTAGTGAGTATTATAACTGAGGACCAGCCAGCCTTTAATACAGGATGCAGTAGTGAGTACTATAACTGAGGACCAGCCTTTAATACAGGATGCAGTAGTGAGTATTATAACTGAGGACCAGCCTTTAATACAGGATGTAGTAGTGAGTATTATAACTGAGGACCAGCCGCTTTAATACAGGATGCAGTAGTAATTATAACTGAGGACCAGCCGCTTTAATACAGGATGCAGTAGTGAGTATTATAACTGAGGACCAGCCAGCCTTTAATACAGGATGCAGTAGTGAGTACTATAACTGAGGACCAGCCTTTAATACAGGATGCAGTAGTGAGTATTATAACTGAGGACCAGCCTTTAATACAGGATGTAGTAGTGAGTATTATAACTGAGGACCATCCTTTAATACAGGATGCAGTGTTGAGTATTATAACTGAGGACCAGCCTTTAATACAGGATGCAGTAGTGAGTATTATAACTGAGGACCAGCCAGCCTTTAATACAGGATGCAGTAGTGAGTATTATAACTGAGGACCAGCCTTTAATACAGGATGTAGTGGTGAGTATTATAACTGAGGACCAGCCAACCTTTAATACAGGATGCAGTAGTGAGTATTATAACTGAGGACCAGCCTTTAATACAGGATGCAGTAGTGAGTATTATAACTGAGGACCAGCCTTTAATACAGGATGCAGTGGTGAGTATTATAACTGAGGACCAGCCGCCTTTAATACAGGATGCAGTGGTGAGTATTATAACTGAGGACCAGCCTTTAATACAGGATGCAGTAGTGAGTATTATAACTGAGGACCAGCCAACCTTTAATACAGGATGCAGTAGTGAGTATTATAACTGAGGACCAGCCGTCTTTAATACAGGATGCAGTAGTGAGTATTATAACTGAGGACCAGCCAGCCTTTAATACAGGATGCAGTAGTGAGTATTATAACTGAGGACCAGCCTTTAATACAGGATGCAGTAGTGAGTATTATAACTGAGGACCAGCCAGCCTTTAATACAGGATGCAGTAGTGAGTATTATAACTGACGACCAGCCAACCTTTAATACAGGATGCAGTAGTGAGTATTATAACTGAGGACCAGCCAGCTTTAATACAGGATGCAGTAGTGAGTATTATAACTGAGGACCAGCCAGCCTTTAATACAGGATGCAGTAGTGAGTATTATAACTGAGGACCAGCCAGCTTTAATACAGGATGCAGTAGTGAGTATTATAACTGAGGACCAGCCAGTCTTTAATACAGGATGCAGTGAGTATTATAACTGAGGACCAGCCAGCCTTTAATACAGGATGCAGTAGTGAGTACTATAACTGAGGACCAGCCTTTAATACAGGATGCAGTAGTGAGTATTATAACTGAGGACCAGCCTTTAATACAGGATGCAGTAGTGAGTATTATAACTGAGGACCAGCCAGTCTTTAATACAGGATGCAGTAGTTATTATAACTGAGGACCAGCCAGTCTTTAATACAGGATGCAGTAGTGAGTATTATAACTGAGGACCAGCCAGCCTTTAATACAGGATGCAGTAGTGAGTACTATAACTGAGGACCAGCCTTTAATACAGGATGCAGTAGTGAGTATTATAACTGAGGACCAGCCTTTAATACAGGATGTAGTAGTGAGTATTATAACTGAGGACCATCCTTTAATACAGGATGCAGTGTTGAGTATTATAACTGAGGACCAGTCTTTAATACAGGATGTAGTAGTGAGTATTATAACTGAGGACCAGCCAGCCTTTAATACAGGATGCAGTAGTGAGTATTATAACTGAGGACCAGCCTTTAATACAGGATGTAGTGGTGAGTATTATAACTGAGGACCAGCCAACTTTAATACAGGATGCAGTAGTGAGTATTATAACTGAGGACCAGCCTTTAATACAGGATGCAGTAGTGAGTATTATAACTGAGGACCAGCCTTTAATACAGGATGTAGTGGTGAGTATTATAACTGAGGACCAGCCAGCCTTTAATACAGGATGCAGTAGTGAGTATTATAACTGAGGACCAGCCTTTAATACAGGATGCAGTAGTGAGTATTATAACTGAGGACCAGCCAACCTTTAATACAGGATGCAGTAGTGAGTATTATAACTGAGGACCAGCCAGTCTTTAATACAGGATGCAGTAGTGAGTATTATAACTGAGGACCAGCCAGCCTTTAATACAGGATGCAGGAGTGAGTATTATAACTGAGGACCAGCCTTTAATACAGGATGCAGTAGTGAGTATTATAACTGAGGACCAGCCAGCCTTTAATACAGGATGCAGTAGTGAGTATTATAACTGACGACCAGCCAACCTTTAATACAGGATGCAGTAGTGAGTATTATAACTGAGGACCAGCCAGTCTTTAATACAGGATGCAGTAGTGAGTATTATAACTGAGGACCAGCCAGCCTTTAATACAGGATGCAGTAGTGAGTATTATAACTGAGGACCAGCCTTTAATACAGGATGCAGTAGTGAGTATTATAACTGAGGACCAGCCAGTCTTTAATACAGGATGCAGTAGTATTATAACTGAGGACCAGCCACTTTAATACAGGATGCAGTAGTGAGTATTATAACTGAGGACCAGCCAGCCTTTAATACAGGATGCAGTAGTGAGTACTATAACTGAGGACCAGCCTTTAATACAGGATGCAGTAGTGAGTATTATAACTGAGGACCAGCCTTTAATACAGGATGTAGTAGTGAGTATTATAACTGAGGACCAGCCCTTTAATACAGGATGCAGTAGTATTATAACTGAGGACCAGCCGTCTTTAATACAGGATGCAGTAGTGAGTATTATAACTGAGGACCAGCCAGCCTTTAATACAGGATGCAGTAGTGAGTACTATAACTGAGGACCAGCCTTTAATACAGGATGCAGTAGTGAGTATTATAACTGAGGACCAGCCTTTAATACAGGATGTAGTAGTGAGTATTATAACTGAGGACCAGCCTTTAATACAGGATGCAGTGTTGAGTATTATAACTGAGGACCAGTCTTTAATACAGGATGTAGTAGTGAGTATTATAACTGAGGACCAGCCAGCCTTTAATACAGGATGCAGTAGTGAGTATTATAACTGAGGACCAGCCTTTAATACAGGATGTAGTGGTGAGTATTATAACTGAGGACCAGCCAACCTTTAATACAGGATGCAGTAGTGAGTATTATAACTGAGGACCAGCCTTTAATACAGGATGCAGTAGTGAGTATTATAACTGAGGACCAGCCATTTAATACAGGATGCAGTAGTGAGTATTATAACTGAGGACCAGCCGCCTTTAATACAGGATGCAGTAGTGAGTATTATAACTGAGGACCAGCCAACCTTTAATACAGGATGCAGTAGTGAGTATTATAACTGAGGACCAGCCAGTCTTTAATACAGGATGCAGTAGTGAGTATTATAACTGAGGACCAGCCAGCCTTTAATACAGGATGCAGTAGTGAGTACTATAACTGAGGACCAGCCTTTAATACAGGATGCAGTAGTGAGTATTATAACTGAGGACCAGCCTTTAATACAGGATGCAGTAGTGAGTATTATAACTGAGGACCAGCCTTTAATACAGGATGCAGTGTTGAGTATTATAACTGAGGACCAGCCTTTAATACAGGATGTAGTAGTGAGTATTATAACTGAGGACCAGCCAGCCTTTAATACAGGATGCAGTAGTGAGTATTATAACTGAGGACCAGCCTTTAATACAGGATGTAGTGGTGAGTATTATAACTGAGGACCAGCCAACCTTTAATACAGGATGCAGTAGTGAGTATTATAACTGAGGACCAGCCTTTAATACAGGATGCAGTAGTGAGTATTATAACTGAGGACCAGCCTTTAATACAGGATGTAGTGGTGAGTATTATAACTGAGGACCAGCCAGCCTTTAATACAGGATGTAGTAGTGAGTATTATAACTGAGGACCAGCCTTTAATACAGGATGCAGTAGTGAGTATTATAACTGAGGACCAGCCAACCTTTAATACAGGATGCAGTAGTGAGTATTATAACTGAGGACCAGCCGTTTTAATACAGGATGCAGTAGTGAGTATTATAACTGAGGACCAGCCACTTTAATACAGGATGCAGGAGTGAGTATTATAACTGAGGACCAGCCTTTAATACAGGATGCAGTAGTGAGTATTATAACTGAGGACCAGCCAGCCTTTAATACAGGATGCAGTAGTGAGTATTATAACTGACGACCAGCCAACCTTTAATACAGGATGCAGTAGTGAGTATTATAACTGAGGACCAGCCAGTCTTTAATACAGGATGCAGTAGTGAGTATTATAACTGAGGACCAGCCAGCCTTTAATACAGGATGCAGTAGTGAGTATTATAACTGAGGACCAGCCTTTAATACAGGATGCAGTAGTGAGTATTATAACTGAGGACCAGCCAGTCTTTAATACAGGATGCAGTAGTATTATAACTGAGGACCAGCCAGTCTTTAATACAGGATGCAGTAGTGAGTATTATAACTGAGGACCAGCCAGCCTTTAATACAGGATGCAGTAGTGAGTACTATAACTGAGGACCAGCCTTTAATACAGGATGCAGTAGTGAGTATTATAACTGAGGACCAGCCTTTAATACAGGATGTAGTAGTGAGTATTATAACTGAGGACCAGCCAGTCTTTAATACAGGATGCAGTAGTATTATAACTGAGGACCAGCCAGCTTTAATACAGGATGCAGTAGTGAGTATTATAACTGAGGACCAGCCAGCCTTTAATACAGGATGCAGTAGTGAGTATTATAACTGAGGACCAGTCTTTAATACAGGATGCAGTAGTGAGTATTATAACTGAGGACCAGCCTTTAATACAGGATGTAGTAGTGAGTATTATAACTGAGGACCAGCCTTTAATACAGGATGCAGTGTTGAGTATTATAACTGAGGACCAGTCTTTAATACAGGATGTAGTAGTGAGTATTATAACTGAGGACCAGCCGCCTTTAATACAGGATGCAGTAGTGAGTATTATAACTGAGGACCAGCCTTTAATACAGGATGTAGTGGTGAGTATTATAACTGAGGACCAGCCAACCTTTAATACAGGATGCAGTAGTGAGTATTATAACTGAGGACCAGCCTTTAATACAGGATGCAGTAGTGAGTATTATAACTGAGGACCAGCCTTTAATACAGGATGCAGTAGTGAGTATTATAACTGAGGACCAGCCAGCCTTTAATACAGGATGCAGTAGTGAGTATTATAACTGAGGACCAGCCAACCTTTAATACAGGATGCAGTAGTGAGTATTATAACTGAGGACCAGCCAGTCTTTAATACAGGATGCAGTAGTGAGTATTATAACTGAGGACCAGCCAGCCTTTAATACAGGATGCAGTAGTGAGTATTATAACTGAGGACCAGCCTTTAATACAGGATGCAGTAGTAAGTATTATAACTGAGGACCAGCCAGTCTTTAATACAGGATGCAGTAGTTATTATAACTGAGGACCAGCCAGCTTTAATACAGGATGCAGTAGTGAGTATTATAACTGAGGACCAGCCTTTAATACAGGATGCAGTAGTGAGTATTAAAACTGAGGACCAGCCTTTAATACAGGATGCAGTAGTGAGTATTATAACTGAGGACCAGCCTTTAATACAGGATGTAGTGGTGAGTATTATAACTGAGGACCAGCCTTTAATACAGGATGCAGTGTTGAGTATTATAACTGAGGACCAGTCTTTAATACAGGATGTAGTAGTGAGTATTATAACTGAGGACCAGCCAGCCTTTAATACAGGATGCAGTAGTGAGTATTATAACTGAGGACCAGCCTTTAATACAGGATGTAGTGGTGAGTATTATAACTGAGGACCAGCCAACCTTTAATACAGGATGCAGTAGTGAGTATTATAACTGAGGACCAGCCTTTAATACAGGATGCAGTAGTGAGTATTATAACTGAGGACCAGCCTTTAATACAGGATGTAGTGGTGAGTATTATAACTGAGGACCAGCCTTTAATACAGGATGAAGTGGTGAGTATTATAACTGAGGACCAGCCAGTCTTTAATACAGGATGCAGTAGTGAGTATTATAACTGAGGACCAGCCAGCCTTTAATACAGGATTCAGTAGTGAGTATTATAACTGAGGACCAGCCTTTAATACAGGATGCATTAGTGAGTATTATAACTGAGGACCAGCCAGCCTTTAATACAGGATGCAGTAGTGAGTATTATAACTGAGGACCAGCCAACCTTTAATACAGGATGCAGTAGTGAGTATTATAACTGAGGACCAGCCCTTTAATACAGGATGCAGTAGTGAGTATTATAACTGAGGACCAGCCAGCCTTTAATACAGGATGCAGTAGTGAGTATAATAACTGAGGACCAGCCTTTAATACAGGATGCAGTAGTGAGTATTATAACTGAGGACCAGCCAGTCTTTAATACAGGATGCAGTAGTATTATAACTGAGGACCAGCCTTTAATACAGGATGCAGTAGTGAGTATTATAACTGAGGACCAGCCTTTAATACAGGATGTAGTAGTGAGTATTATAACTGAGGACCAGCCTTTAATACAGGATGCAGTAGTATTATAACTGAGGACCAGCCCTTTAATACAGGATGCAGTGGTGAGTATTATAACTGAGGACCAGCCAGCCTTTAATACAGGATGCAGTAGTGAGTATTATAACTGAGGACCAGCCTTTAATACAGGATGCAGTAGTGAGTATTATAACTGAGGACCAGCCTTTAATACAGGATGTAGTAGTGAGTATTATAACTGAGGACCATCCTTTAATACAGGATGCAGTGTTGAGTATTATAACTGAGGACCAGCCTTTAATACAGGATGTAGTGGTGAGTATTATAACTGAGGACCAGCCAGCCTTTAATACAGGATGCAGTAGTGAGTATTATAACTGAGGACCAGCCTTTAATACAGGATGCAGTGGTGAGTATTATAACTGAGGACCAGCCAACCTTTAATACAGGATGCAGTAGTGAGTATTATAACTGAGGACCAGCCTTTAATACAGGATGCAGTAGTGAGTATTATAACTGAGGACCAGCCTTTAATACAGGATGTAGTGGTGAGTATTATAACTGAGGACCAGCCAGCCTTTAATACAGGATGTAGTAGTGAGTATTATAACTGAGGACCAGCCTTTAATACAGGATGCAGTAGTGAGTATTATAACTGAGGACCAGCCAACCTTTAATACAGGATGCAGTAGTGAGTATTATAACTGAGGACCAGCCGTCTTTAATACAGGATGCAGTAGTGAGTATTATAACTGAGGACCAGCCAGCCTTTAATACAGGATGCAGTGGTGAGTATTATAACTGAGGACCAGCCTTTAATACAGGATGTAGTGGTGAGTATTATAACTGAGGACCAGCCAGCCTTTAATACAGGATGCAGTAGTGAGTATTATAACTGACGACCAGCCACCTTTAATACAGGATGCAGTGGTGAGTATTATAACTGAGGACCAGCCAGCTTTAATACAGGATGCAGTAGTGAGTATTATAACTGAGGACCAGCCAGTCTTTAATACAGGATGCAGTAAGTATTATAACTGAGGACCAGCCAGTCTTTAATACAGGATGCAGTAGTGAGTATTATAACTGAGGACCAGCCAGCCTTTAATACAGGATGCAGTAGTGAGTACTATAACTGAGGACCAGCCTTTAATACAGGATGCAGTAGTGAGTATTATAACTGAGGACCAGCCTTTAATACAGGATGTAGTAGTGAGTATTATAACTGAGGACCAGCTAGTCTTTAATACAGGATGCAGTAGTATTATAACTGAGGACCAGCCAGCCTTTAATACAGGATGCATTAGTGAGTATTATAACTGAGGACCAGCCAGCCTTTAATACAGGATGCAGTAGTGAGTATTATAACTGAGGACCAGCCAACCTTTAATACAGGATGCAGTAGTGAGTATTATAACTGAGGACCAGCCAGTCTTTAATACAGGATGCAGTAGTGAGTATTATAACTGATGACCAGCCAGCCTTTAATACAGGATGCAGTAGTGAGTATAATAACTGAGGACCAGCCTTTAATACAGGATGCAGTAGTGAGTATTATAACTGAGGACCAGCCAGTCTTTAATACAGGATGCAGTGAGTATTATAACTGAGGACCAGCCTTTAATACAGGATGCAGTAGTGAGTATTATAACTGAGGACCAGCCTTTAATACAGGATGTAGTAGTGAGTATTATAACTGAGGACCAGCCATTTAATACAGGATGCAGTGAGTATTATAACTGAGGACCAGCCACTTTAATACAGGATGCAGTAGTGAGTATTATAACTGAGGACCAGCCAGCCTTTAATACAGGATGTAGTAGTGAGTACTATAACTGAGGACCAGCCTTTAATACAGGATGCAGTAGTGAGTATTATAACTGAGGACCAGCCTTTAATACAGGATGTGTAGTGAGTATTATAACTGAGGACCATCCTTTAATACAGGATGCAGTGTTGAGTATTATAACTGAGGACCAGTCTTTAATACAGGATGTAGTAGTGAGTATTATAACTGAGGACCAGCCAGCCTTTAATACAGGATGCAGTAGTGAGTATTATAACTGAGGACCAGCCTTTAATACAGGATGTAGTGGTGAGTATTATAACTGAGGACCAGCCAACCTTTAATACAGGATGCAGTAGTGAGTATTATAACTGAGGACCAGCCTTTAATACAGGATGCAGTAGTGAGTATTATAACTGAGGACCAGCCTTTAATACAGGATGTAGTGGTGAGTATTATAACTGAGGACCAGCCAGCCTTTAATACAGGATGTAGTAGTGAGTATTATAACTGAGGACCAGCCTTTAATACAGGATGCAGTAGTGAGTATTATAACTGAGGACCAGCCAACCTTTAATACAGGATGCAGTAGTGAGTATTATAACTGAGGACCAGCCAGTCTTTAATACAGGATGCAGTAGTGAGTATTATAACTGAGGACCAGCCAGCCTTTAATACAGGATGCAGGAGTGAGTATTATAACTGAGGACCAGCCTTTAATACAGGATGCAGTAGTGAGTATTATAACTGAGGACCAGCCAGCCTTTAATACAGGATGCAGTAGTGAGTATTATAACTGACGACCAGCCAACCTTTAATACAGGATGCAGTAGTGAGTATTATAACTGAGGACCAGCCAGTCCTTTAATACAGGATGCAGTAGTGAGTATTATAACTGAGGACCAGCCAGTCTTTAATACAGGATGCAGTAGTATTATAACTGAGGACCAGCCAGTCTTTAATACAGGATGCAGTAGTGAGTATTATAACTGAGGACCAGCC